>NW_003852660.1:1095741-1183420 GCF_000181295.1 Otolemur garnettii | reverse complement strand
ATAACATGGTATCCTCTACCCTCTTCTTTTCTTTTAACTAGGTTTACAGAAAAAGAATAGGGGGTTTATGTGTTGTGGTTGCTAAGAATTTTGACTGGGAGGCTACTAAGTCTGTGGTGGGGGAGTTGTAGCTGCCTATAGTCATATTACAGAAGCTTATAAGTCTTTTTGTGGCAAAAAGGTTTATATTTTGGTAATGTATATAAACATATATACATGTGAGTAGGTGCTTTGAATGTATGCATTATATGTATATATTTTACTTCTGGGGATTTCTGTGTATATATTTACAATGAAAAACAATGGAGGTAGGGTTAGAAGAAAAAAGTGCAAATAATTGTGAAGTGCCTGATTTCTTTCTTTTTGAGGTTATGGTGGAAAGGATATGTAATCCTTACCAAATACAATTTATTCCAAATGTTGTGTACTTTTTCCTGCTGTTTTTAATATAATTAACAGAATAAAAATGAACAAATATCTTTTTCTTTGGAATTTTCTTTTTTCTTTCTTTTCTTTTTTTCTTTTCAGTGGCTTGGCCCAGGCCTGCCCCCCTCATACAGTTGAGCAGGGGACATTATTAGGCAGAATCCTTTGCAAGGATGACAAAATGTACCTTTATAGTTACCCTAAATTTATTTTTCTTTTCTTCTTATGCTTAGATTTAAGTCAAATTTGGGTTGCTTAAATTTAATTCTTCTAAATAAAATGGGGAAGTACAGAGAGCAGTCCGGCAAATGAACATTGCACATGAGGATGTGAGTTTTCTAACTGAAGAGAGACTTGGACAAAAGGTATATCTGTAGTGTCTATAACCATGGAAACCACAATGTTGTACATTTCCAGCTGCCTGCAAGTTGCAATTACAGAGGACTGATAGGAGAGTAGTTATTGAGGGGCTACTGCTATTATTTATAATGAAAAGAAATTAATGAATTATTAGCATTCAGTAGTCATTCCTCATGGCAATTACATCACACAGAGATTGTATATCTTTATGGATTGACATATATAAACACATAAATACATGCGTATGTGCATGTGTGCATATGTGTATGTGTGCCTATATGCATATAGCAAGTTCCTGTTCCAAAAATGGCATTATTCTAAATTTTATTTTTAAAATGCTGAGAATGGTACTGGATGCCATAAGAATTAAATTTGCTTCCTTGTAAGGTGTTGCTGACTAAAGGAGTATGGTAAGCTTTAGCAATTATGATTAAAATTAGATGGTAAAAAGTAGAGAAATGACTTGGAAGGAACTTCGAAGTGATTGAAATGAGGTTCTTTGTGTGCATATAACAAAGCTTGGAAGCCATGTGGAACTTGAACAGGAACTGGTAGGACTACCGTTTTAAAAAGAAAAACGGATAGTGGACTTACTTATTCATTTACTTTTTACAAGCCTACGTTTGAATGATTGCTCTTTTAAGTAATTTGGTTACCAAAAATTAGGAATATTTAGAAGTAGATGAGGTTATGGTTTACAGTCCATAATCAAGGAGCTGAACTTGGCAAACACTGTTCATTATCTCTATCTGGATCTGCTGTTTGTAATATTTTTTATTTTTTGTATTATTTTACAAATGATTTATAACTCTCCTAATAAAAATAAAGTGCCAACTTGATGAGGAGACCAGGAGCAAGAAGAGGAATGGAAAGACCAACGTCTTACATGTGTCCCCATACTAGCTGCATGAACTTGAGCAGGTCACTAAAATTAATTAAATCGAAGTTTCTTCTTTCTTTTTATTGTTTGGGATTCATTGAAGAGACAAAGAATTAGATTACATTGATTGTGTTATTATATAAAGTCCCTCTTAGAATTGTGTCCCACCCCCAAGAGGTGATTCCTTACTTACCAAGTCATAGCAATCCTGTAAAAGTCAAATAAATTAACATGTATTTTCTTTCTAAATATTTATCAAAATCATAGGAATATAAAAGTACAGATAAATTTTTAAAATGTAAATTAATAAAATTAAAAGAAAACCTATTTTTTAAAAGTATCACAAGAATGGAAAAGCAAGTATCCAATGTATGTAATACTAATACGAAACCAAAAGATAAACATCTGCATCCCCTCATTAAATTCAAAGTGGGGAGAAGGGAGAAGGGAGGAGAGAGAGTACTGGTAAACTCTCACCTCATGGACACAATTTAAGGATATACAGCATACCTCCGGGTGACAGGCTCAACTACAACTTGAACTTCACTGAACAAATGCCAAAAATGCAACCTAATCATTTGTACCCTTATATTAATCTGAAATTTAAAAAAGGAAATTTTGCATCCTCAGATTGTTAGAACTTAAGGGAGAAAAAGAAGATACTTTTATCTCTCCTGCTATCCTATTGACTCAGAATTTTTAAGGCTTGTACCAGAGAAAGAACTAGGGGACAACACTAGGTCTTTATTCAGGCATTTAACAGTGATCTTAAATACCTACTTTGTTTCAAGTAATATGTTAGATAATAAAATATGTGTGTACAAAAATTAATGTGGTTCTCTCTTGAAGTTTAATGGACTACTTGGTGTGACTGAGAATTGTTGTCATTATTATAGAAAATGGCTTTATTAGCTGCCTAACGCTGTATAGCACAGTAGCACAAACTTCATGCCCGAAAACAATAGAAGTTTATTTACTCACTGTTTAATGATGGCTAGAAATTTGAATTTACTGTGTAGTAGGGCCATGTTCCCTACTAAGGCTGTAGAGAAGGGTCCTCCCTTGCCTTTTCTAGATTCTGGTAGTTCCAGGTATTCCTTGAATTTTGGAAGAACAGCTCCAATTTCTGCTTTGTCTTAACATAGCCATCTTCCCTTTGAGTCTGTCTTTTGCTTAAGTTTCTCTCTTCTTATAAAAACACCACATCATTTTGGATTAACCTTCTATGGTATGAGGGTTTTTTTTTTTCTGACAGAATCTCACTTTGTTGCCCTTGATAGAGTGTCATGGTGTCACAGCTCACAGCAACCTCAAACTCTTGGGCTTAAGCGTTTCTCTTGCCTCAGCCTTCCAAGTAGCTAGGACTACAGGTGCCCGCCACAACACCTGGCTGTTTTTAGAGATGAGGTCTCGCTCTGGCACAGGCTGGTCTCAAACTTGTGAGCTCAAGCAGTCCACCTGCCTTTGCCTCCCAGAGTGCTATTATTATAGGTGTGAGCCACCATGCCTGGCCCGATTTCCTCTTAATTTATCTGATTATGTCTGCAATTATCACGTTCCCAAATAAAGTCACATCATGAAGTCCTGGGAGATAGGATTTATATTTGGGGGGGTACACAATTCAATCCATAAAAATGACTTTTGAGAAAAGAAGGATAAACCTAGAGTAATGTAATACATTTGGAAAGATGTAGCTTTTATTCTTCCTAGTGGTGAGGATAGTTAGAGCACTAAATACGGAATTAGGAAAATGCCACAATCTAGAAGCACAGAAATAAATACGGGTAAAAGGTTCTTAAGAATGAGAGTTGTACTGGGAACTAAGTGTATTAACTTGCTATCCAGATGCAGTTTTTCCAAAGGAAAACACCAACAAACAAATAGAAAATAGAACTAATATGCATTTATTGAATCTGTCTACTGAGACCAGGACGATAATGCCTTGTTTCAGATGAGTCTAGTAATAAAAATCTTGTGTATGGACTCTGACTCATATTGCAGAATCAGAAGAAGGAAAATAGCACTAAGTAGCACCAAGGAGACTCAGAGAAAAACAATCTACCTCTGCTAGTGATCTGTACTGTAAGATTCAAAAGAGAATGTCATCAAAAATTTTGGAATTCTAATCAGACTTCAAGGTATCAACATTCATGAAAAGAAAAATAGTATTATTGAAAGAATGGTTCATTGACAGGGTGTGTGTGTGTGTTGTTAAAATGGTGAAGCCAACTTTAAAGTTATTGAAGAAGAATTTTAAGAGTAAAGCAGGGAAATTGCACTTTTTGAAGAACCTGGGTGCATGTTACATTGAATTCAAGTACCCCAAAAAAAACAGAATAAGCAGAAAATGAAAAAAAAAAGATTACCAAATTAAAGTCAACATTAAGGCAGTTGAAATTGTAGGCAAAATTGATGATAATTATACAGAAAAAAATATCCACAGTATTTAAAATTGTTGCAGCATTGCAAAAATCTGGAAAGTTTTTCAACTCATACCTAAAAGTATAAAAATAATACTTAGGGTGCAGTGTCTCACGCCTATAATACTAGCACTTGGAAGGCCAAAGCAGGTGCATGGCCTGAGCTCACAGTTCAAGATCAGCCTGAGCCAGAGTGAGACCTAGTCTCTAAAAAAAATAGCCGGGTTTTATGGCCTATAGTCCCAGCTACTTCGGAGGCTGAGGCAAGAGAATCACTTAAGCCCAGGAGTTTGAAGTTGCTGTGAGCTATGATGACACATTACTGTACCAACGGGGACAAAATGAGACTCTGTCTCAAAAAAAAAAAAAAAGAGTAATATTCAGTAATGAATGTAGAATCAAATCACTGAATCTAAGAGAGGTCAATAGGTAGTCATTTACAATATGAAAACAGAAAACGAAAGATCAGAGCAAAACATTTAAAAAACGTTTAGTAAGGAACATGATAAAATACTCAAAAATAAATCAGAAATAAATGTCTAAAAAAGAATATAAGGTCTACCCAAATAAAGGCCAGGCATGGTGGCTCATACCTGTAATCTTAGCACTCTGGGAGGCTGAGGTAGGTGGATTGCCTGAGCTCAGGAGTTCGAGACCAGCCTGAGCAGGAGTTGAGACTCTATCTCTTAAAATAGCCAGACCTTGTGGTGGACATCTATAGTCCCAGCTACTTGGGAGGTTGAGGCAAGAGGATCATTGAAACCAAAAATTTGAGGTTTCTATGAGCTATGATGGCACAGCACTCTACCCTGGGCAACAGAGTGAGACTCTGTCTCAAAATAAATAAATAAATAAATAAACAATCTACCTAAATAAAAGAATAAAATATTGATTAATATAAAAATAATGTTATTGTCTTCTTAGATACTTTGAATGGTGATTATAGAAGAAAACTCCTAAAATGTATAGGAAAATGAATCCAGCAATAAATTCTCAGAATAGTTTATTATTAACAAAACAACTTATTTCTGGATAGACAAAACAATTGCGTAATAGAAAAACTGTTGAAATAATTTATTAAATCAATAAGTTAAAAACAACAGCAAACTATCAACTTGATAGATTGAAGACAGTTTTTTAATAACAATCAATATCCATTTATGTCTGATATTATTTTTAGTAAAATGTAAATATTTATTGCAACCCAGGATCAAGAATATATAGTTGTTTATTGATATCCAGAGGGGATTGGTTCCAGGACTCTCCACAGATACCAAAATCCTCAGACATTCAAGCCTTTTGTGTAAAATGGTGGAAGATATGTGTATAACCTACACAAACTCTCTGTATACTTTAAATTATCTCTGTATTACTAATACAATATAAATGTTATATAAGTAGTTACTGTGCTGTATTGTCTACAGATTAATGACAAAAAAGAAAAAAAAAAAACTCTGTACATGTTCAACACAGATACTTTTTTTCCACACAGATATTTTCTATCCCTAGTTGGTTGAATCCATGTATGCGAGTCCACAGGTACCTAGGGCCAAATTTAACTGTGGCTAAAACACTAGGAATATGCTATAAGAATTAAACTCTTGTTTATATCAATTAGCTTTTGGTTATCTGTTGCTGTCAGTTGTTGTTTCTCTTAAAGTCACAGTTTCCAAGAACTTGTGGATGGCGTTAAATGGAGACTTAACTGTGGAAATATTGGAAAACATTTCCAGGCGATGTGATTGACTGCCTGGAAACCCAAGCAATGAATGTGAAAAAAATAAATTAAAAAATAACTCTGTGTATAAGGGAGGCCAGTTGGTAGCCATTTATATCAGAAACAGAGGGCTGTTAAGATCAAAACAAAACATTTTAAAAAATAGCAACCAAAATTTTAAAACACTCGGAAATAAATATCACAAAGCTAACATCTTTGGACATAAAATAACATCATTAAACAGTGAGAACATATTTCAGTAGAAGATACCACATAGTAATACTTGCATTCCAATTTTGCTTTCCTTATCCATTATATTTCATTAGAATGAATGTGACACAATGATCCTAAATTTTATCTTGGGCATAAGCATGTGATAAAAATGGCATTTTAAAAAGTGATGAGGAAGATTTGCCCCAGTGTATTATTAAAAACTCTGGTTCAGGAGAAGATCCAGAAAGAGTACACCAACATGTCTACAGTTGTACTGTTAAGGAAATTCAGATAAAATTAGATGGATATAGGGAATTCAAAAAAGAGAAAGTCAGGAAAGAAGAAAGGAAGAAAGGAAGTTTGGCTGGCAGGCAGAAGGGAAGAATGAAATGAAGCAAGGGAGAGAGGGAAAGCGCACTTAAATATGAAAAAGGAAATACTGAGAGAAGATTTGAAATTAGTGAAAATTATGAAAAACAATGGGAAGGATAAACACTAAACTCCACTAAATCCCTGAGCAGTAGAGAACTGTATGGGAAAGGTCTTGAGAGCACATGCTATCACTAGCATGCCTTGATTCTGGGAAGAAGGTCATTTGACATTTTTCTGTATCTAGGAGTCATAGATTACAACATGTTCTTGCTTGGTTTTGTTTTGTTTCGTTTTGTGTTTTTATATTTTGTTTTGTTTCTGCTTTTGCTTTAGAAAAATTGTATAAATTTATGCTTTAATATCAGTCATGTTTCTCAATGATAGTACTGACGGAGAAATTATCAGATTCTTTAAGAGTTTTAATTCACAGAATTTTATAGTAAGATGGAGATTCAGAAGTTGTTTAATGAGACACTTCCTATCATGCAAAATTGTCTTTACTCTCAGAAAACAAAAAACAAAAAACTGTGGCTTACAAGCTGTTATCCAGTCTTTGGCACATTTGTGTGTGTCGGAGATTCTCCACTTTACAATTATGGCCATATCAAAATTCTCAGTCATGGCTTGGCGCCCATAGCACAGTGGTTATGGCACTGGCTACGTACACCGAGGCTGGAGGGTTCGAACCCAGCCCCGGCCTGCTAAGGAACAATGACAAACTGCAACAGAAAAATAGCCTGTAGTCCCAGCTACTTGGAAGGCTTAGGCAAGAGAATTGCATAAGCCCAAGAGTCTGAGGTGGTTGTGAGCTGTGACACCACGGCAGTCTACCGCGGGTGACATAGTGAGACTCTATCTCAAAAAAAAAAAAAAATTCTCAGTCATAATTTGTTTATTTCTCTCCTGAGTTCTATTCAATAGAATATCACATTATTTATACTCCCATTTTACTAACATTGGCTATTTTAATCTTTAAAGATTACCATTGTGTATATGACTCTTAACTCTTCATATTTATTAAATTATTTTAGAGTCTTCTATTTTCCCCATTCAATATGTTTTCCGGATTCTGTATAATTTGGGTTCAGGGTTTAGATCTCATTTAAGTTAAAAAATACTCTACTGTTATATAGCCAGTACTGAACTCCAGATATTATCCGAAGAAGGGAATTTAAGAATTTTCATATTCTTAAAATTTGATAATTCTAGGAAGCAAATCTGCATGGCCTTTGCTAAATTACTTGTGTAATAGCCATATGTCCTCTCAAATTTGGTTTTGTATCCATAATAAATTTTGACTAATTTAGTTTGATATTAGTATTATAGTTACTTTATTTAAAATGAACTGACTTTTCATTTGATAAACAAGGGAAACAGATCTGAAATCCATGGATTTCCAAAACAGTCACATAGTTTTGTGTCTGCGTTTGTGTATGAGCTTTCATGAGTATATAAATTAGTAGGGATGTGAGCTTGTACACAGACATGCATACCGAAGTGTTCTGCTGAAAGACATCTTTGCAATTCTTAAGGCTTCCTTCTAGAGAGATTATCAAGTGAAAATCTTTCTAGATTCTTTTTTTTCCAATTTATATATAAGTTGAAAAAATGATAAAGTATTGGCTAGAATGATTTTTTTTAGGGAAGAGATAAAGGAGAACATTGATATCTTTTAGACAGTCTAACATATAAAGCTTTGTGTGCAATTGATTAAAAAAGAGATTTCCTTTTGTGGCGCAAGGCTTCTTTTAAACTATTCGTGGGTCTTCTTGAATATACAGAATAGAGAGATTTTAAATTACTATAATAGTGAAATATTTCCATAATTCATGAACATCTTCATATGTTAGTTTATTTTTTCCTCTCAGTTTTCTCTCAGGTATGTATCTAGTTTATACAGATTACATATATAAAGGGTTGTGATATTAGGAAAATTAAAGTCAAATCTTTGTTATTTATGTAAACATTAAAATATTTTCTTAGCTATTTTTGATAGTCTAACTTTGAATGAATATATCTGTGCTTAATAAGAAAAATGGTGATTATAATGTCAGAATTTTTCTTTTCATTCACTATTTTGGAAATATTGTTTATGCTCTATTACTGAAAAATAGTTTGCCAGAATTTAGAGACAAACCAAATGCATTTATAAAATAGTACTATTTTTGAGACTGGTGATACTATTTTATAGTGGTTTATTATTATTTTCAGTTTATTAATTGAGCAGTCGGGTCTGCATATATGATAACTTTAATATTCCACTTGCCACTACCATTTCTTTGCTGATCTATACATATCTTAATATTAGTCTAAATAAATTAGTAAGAAAGTAAAGCATTGTACAGTGTGGTGTTGCAAACAGGCTCTAGGTGCAGTGAAGGGTTTATTAAGAATTGATTTTCACGTGCCATTCTTTAAGATTCTGATTTAGACATCTGGGGACCTATTGCCCAAATTTAATTTTTCAAGCTTCAGTTGATTCTTACAATAGAGAGAAAAAAAATTACAAAAGCAGTGATTCTAAATTATACCCAAAACACATATTAAAGACTTATTTGCTATTACTATTTTTAATCATTCATACCACTCATTTACCTTCATTAATACAGACAATTGAATTGACTGCATATGATTTTTGAATTGAATGTATCTTTAAAACTAGAAAATAACTGCTTCTCTAGCCGAAATCAGGATTTTATTCAATTCTCATCTTTAATGTCAGGGAATTAACCCAAATATAGTATAATGCATTAAATAAAATAAATTTTGATATATATTAGTCTTTATGTTAATTAGATAATTACAAAAGGGTTTATATGTATTAATCTTCATAAAAATTAAGATATAATTTAACTTACATAAGTTTATATGTTTTTATTTTCTGTTTGCAGGGTACAAGTTGAATTCTATATGAATGAAAATACATTTAAAGAGAGACTAAAATTATTTTTCATTAAAAACCAGAGATCAAGTAAGTCATTCGTTTAATTTCCCTCTTTGTGTTTGTATCTATTTTTACCTCAAAAAATTTCATTGTGCAGTATTTTGCAAAATAATTTATATGAAGGATAAAATTGAAAATCTTGTCTGCTAGTCCGCTGGGCAGTAAAATTATAGAAAACTATAGGCATTACATGTAGTGATGTTAATTCTTCTTGAACATCTTTAATTTTCCAAGTCCCATATCAATCAGTAGACTTCTGATTGCAAACTATCTTGGTTAGGAGAAACATTGAGGAAAATAAATGAGGGGGTCTCCGAACTATGAAGAACATCTAAGACATTGTATCTTGAAAAAGCTCTAGTGATTCTGATGGGCCACAATAGGGAATAATTAGTTTGATTTCGTGAAGGAAGTGTTTAATGCTTTCTAGTCATGCCTAATTCTGAGAAATATCTAGAGTTCTCTGAAACAGACAGATTCTTGGAGATTCTTAGCCTAGAGATTTTGAATTAGGAAGTGTAGAGTGAATCTCAGAGCTTAATATCCTAGTGATTTTCTTTTTTTTATCATCAAACAAATTTGGGAAATATTGAAACTTCAAGAAGGCTTGCAATTGGCACAGTCACTACCCTCCTCAACTCCTTCAAGGTCTAGGGGTCAGTGATACTTGTGGTCTTCCATAACACCACATGTTTTATAAAAGCCATACATAATAAGCCAATATGCAATTATTTATTGATTAAAGTATCAACAAGAAATGGAGAGGTCTGCATGTCAGATAGGTGTAAGCTCTGTAAATTTTGACCCCTGGAATCTTTTGGGGGGTCAAAATTCACCTGTGGTTCTGTTAGGTAGGATTCAAAGCAAGGAGCCTCACTTGTGGGAACTTACCCAAATACTGACTATAGGGAATATTAAGGCCTACTGGTCAGATGGTCCTAATTATAGGCTAACCTCCAGGTTAAGGTTAGTAATAACTAATGTCTTTCTAACTGACTTTTTAGAATCTCCAAGAAACCCTCCCAACAGAGATTACCCAAAAGAACTAAGTCATCTGTATAGAAGGTTTTCTAGGAGAGAAAAGATGGGATACATTGTTTGAATACCTCACCAGCAGTCTAAGCAGTCTTTGAGGAGACCCATTTAATAAACCAGCACAATTGATTAGTAATTTAAAAAACTTTATGAGAAATCTAACTCATAAAATGTGCTCAGTATTTTAATGGGAAAATCTAAGAAAAATTTCACTATTATTATAATAAGCATTGACTTTTTACTGTTGAGAAATGTTATCACAAGTACTCTCACCTACAGCAGAGTGGAAAAAAGGTGACATTTCATTTCTAGATTTTCTTATGTAATAATTATAGGAAAGCCTTTATCAAAGTTTTATTCCTAATGCATGAATAAGATACCACTAGGTAACTAACTGCAGGGAAGGTAAGGCTCCTGTTAATCACACTTTATGTATGTTTTGCTTAATTTTAATACTCTTTACCATTAAATATTGTAGGCCCCATAATTGTGACCTACATGCTTTAAAAGATACACACATGATAGTTTTAATTTCAACAAGAATTTTAAGATTTCATGAGTATATAATCTAGGTAAAAATAAGATTTAATTGCTTGAGTTAAAAAATTTGTGTGAGTGAGAGAATATCTGTGTATGTTTCCTAGCATATGCTATTATGATTTCTCTATTTTATTATATGATGATACTTAATATAATTAATTTATAATTATATAACTTTTATATACCATCATACAATTTTATAATAAGTCTTAAATATATAACATAATTATATCAGTGCAATTATAATTTCTCTATAATCTATAAAGTGCTGTAAAGGTACAAGATTTATAACTTAAACTGTGAATCTATAAGCAGCTAGATTTTCTGGCTAGCTAAACATTATCCCCAAATTTATGATATATAAAATGCTTAAACTTGATAAGCATACTTGAATTAACCTTGGCTGTATGTACATTTTGTGGCTTCGAAATGGTTCAAACCTAGATATACTCTCAGTATAGATAATATGCTCTGTCATTTGCAGTTCCTGCATTTTGTCAAATTCACTTTTTGTTTTAATATTCAGGTAATTAAAATTCAGCTACCAAGAACCTCAGAGAGTTTAGACAATTATAGTATTGTAGCTTCTAAATACAATTTAAGTGCTGTACTTAAAGTTGATACTTTTGACAATTCTTAGTCTTTTGTGAACTAAGTTCAAATGAAAAATCAAACTTTTATTTTTTGTTTAAAGGTTTAAGAATACGCCTGTTCAATTTTTCTCTCAAATTATTAAGCTGCTTGTTATACATAATCCGAGTACTACTAGAAAGCCCTTCACAAGGAAATGAATGGTAAGATATTTTTGACCTTCAGCAAAATTCTCTGCATTATTTTTAACTGAATTATATTTTAAAAGATGTTATAGAACTTACTTTTTCAAGGACATTTTAGGTATTTTTCACAAATTAAATTGATCCAACTCACAGACACAACATGAATGCTATTTTGGTAAGATCTTTGTAAGGATATCTTTTATTGTTTATCTATTTGTAAGATGCCAACATTGGACTTTGAACCAGAAAACTTTTATTGCTAGTCAAAATGCTAAGTAATTGTTTAAGATGCATAAGTCTCTTTAGAGTCCTGAATGACTTTCTAGTTTTGATTTTACATATATTCTCTAAAGGTTTATTCTAATTTATAGCAGTTTTACAGATATTTTCACTTACACATAGTACTGTAGTTAATACCTGTGAAAGGCGATACCCCAGCATAATTAAGAGGCCTAATTATCTCAAGTCTCAGTTTTACCCTGTACAGTTCTCTATCTTACTTGAGTTAAATGACACTAATTTATTAATTTAACTTATTTTTCATTCACAATCCTATTGGTCTTACTAAATTATATTTCTCTTTATAGACTTTCCTAATTAGTCTCTGTCCTTTGCTAGAAGCATTAGGGAAGGGTACTACTTGTGTAATTGTATGCATAATTTTTATTTTGTCATCATCTTGGACACTTGTCTAGTGATTAAATTTATAATAATTTTCAAAGCAGAAACCTTAAATTTGATAACTTATTTTAGTACAATTATTTTTTCATGTGGAAGTTTTTTCTAAGAAATTAAAAAAATGAAAAGATGAAGGCAAAGTGGGAAGCAAGCTCATAGTGTGTATTTATATGAATTTGTTGTTTCGCTTGCTTACATAGTAAAAATGATTCTGTATTTATTCAAAGCTTTGGAGATAAGTTAAAGATCAGTAAATGAAGTTTTATCATGTAGTAATCTATTTTATATAATTATACTCAATGAAATATGATTATGAATATTTTACTGTATCTTTATTGAGTATTTAGCGTATGCCAGTCACATTCTGTAAGGTGAGATATGCAGAAATGCTTAGGAACATTCATTATCCTTAGGGAATTTTCAATCTGTGAAAAGATTGTTTATTTTGGAGTTCCTGCTATTTTATAGCATTAAACTAGTAGATTTACATGTGTCATTTCCTTCAGTCTATACTTAATCTTATTATTCTCACCTTGCACATAAAGAAGCAGAGATTTTCTCATGCTTGCCACTCTCTATTTTGAGATTCTCAGGACCAATCTTTTTATGCTATCTCTGTTTAACTAAGTGACCACAGGAAGCCAGTGCTGTTTCATTTGTCCCAAGTCCACCTGTGTGCTCAGCTTTTCTACTTGGATGTCTAATAGACATTTTAGACTTTCCATGTTCTAATCAGCTTCTTCTTAGCTCTTCCTCATCTCAATGAATGACAACTCCATCCTTCCCCCAAACCAGGTTCTTCTCACAGCCTTCCATATTTCAGTGGATGACAACTCTATCCTAACAGCTGCTCACGCCAAATGCTTTGGAGTCATTCTTAACTTCTCTATTTGTCAGCAGCATATGCAATCCCCTTAGAAAATTCTGTCATTTCTGCTTTTAAAATATACCTGGCATGTAATCACTTCTCCATGCCACCACTCTGGTGCGAGCCACCTTCGCTCACCTGCATTACTGCATAACCTACTTCCTAATTAGTCCCACTAGTTTTGCCTTTGCTCCCTTTGGTATATACCTAATGTAGGAGTTATTCTTATAAAGCCTAAGTCACATCTTGCTGTAACTGCTTTGAATGCCAAAGTGCTTACCATGGCCTGTGAGCACCCCTGTTTTCCCGTTAACTTCACCTCCCACTCTTCATCCCTCACCCAATCTGCTCCAGCCATATTGGCCTCCTCATTGCCCTGGATCATACCAGATGCCCTGGCTTAGGGCCTTGAGAGGGCCTTGAGAGGGCCTTTTCCCTTCTGTCTGGAATTCTCTTCCATCAGAAAACATAAGGTGAACTTCCTCAGATCTTTCCTCAAAATCATATTAAGCATCTTGTTTAAAATTGTAATCTCGCGAGACTCCCTGTATAGTTCCTTTTCTTTTTCTTTTTTATTTCTTTCTCCATTGCCTTTATCTCTTTTATGTATTCCTCTTGTTCTTTTTGTTTGTTATCTGTGTATTCCATACGATTGAGAAGAGACACTCCATGAGAGCACGGATCATTGTCTAAATCCCCAGAGCCTGGCACCAATTAGGCAACCAGTAATTATTTGTTAAATAGATGAATGAATAAGTGAAATGAGTAAATAAAATTGCTTTATCTAACTTTTGCTTATCTCTCCCTACCAATCTCCTCCTCTGGCCCTGTTCACCTACTTGAAGTGACTTTTTTCTTTCTTTCTTTCTTTCTTTCTTTTTTTTTTTTTAAAGACAGAGTCTCACTTTGTCTTGACAGAATGTCGTGGTGTCATAGCTCACAGCAACCATAAACCCTTGGTGATTTTCTTGCCTCAGCCTTCCTAGTAGTTGGGACTTCAGGCACCCACTACAATGCCCAGATATTTTTAGAGATGAGGTGTTGCTCTTGCTCAGATGATCTTGAACTCCTGAGCTCAGGCAATCTACCTGCTTGGCCTCCCAGGGTGCTAGGATTTTAGGTGTGAGCTACTGCACCCAGCCTTTGAAGTGACTTTAAATATACTTTGCACTCCCTTGTCTTTGGGCCTTTAAGCATTCTGCTCCCTCTTCTGAGATATCTGTTTTCCATTCCTGCCCCTCACAACCTACTCTTTTATGACTTGCTACAGGTTTCCTGGGCCTTTATGAACACAGCTTCTTTAATTACTTTTACTCTGAGTCAGTTCCCCGGTATCACCCCCTGAGAGCCAGTTCCATTTTGATTATGATTGTCTCCTGGGTACTCTCTAAGCATCTCTCCTACCTTCCGATGCAATGCCCTTGATTTTACCATTCCCTTCCCTGTCCTCTCTGTGTGCTCTCTGTGTGCTCTCTGTGTGCAGGGGCCATTTTACCATTCCCTTCTCTGTCCTTCTCTGTCCTCTCTGTGTACAGGGGCCATGTTGCATCTGACTTTGTAGCTGAAATATTTAGCACAGGACATGACAGGTCCGTGTGTGTTGCTGAATTAATGGAATGATGTTTAACAATTTTATTGATAGTGTTGCTCAATGTAAATGATTGAGGACCATTGCCTGGACATGTCAGTACATATTATATTTTTCTGTCTGTGTTATTAAAATGGTTAAAATAACAAATTCTTCTATAACCACACCAAAAATGTTTTAAAAACTTGGTGATTTATAAATAAAATGTATACTAGAAAGAACTGAAAATCATAAAATGAGTCATGATTGAATCCCTCTAAAGCAGTGGTTCTCAACCTTCCTAATGCAGTGACTCTTTAATACAGTTCCTCATGTTGTGATGAACCCAACGTTAAGATTATTTTTGTTGCAATGAAAATCTCAAGTCTCAGTTTTACCCTGTGCAGTTTTTTATCTTATTTGAGTTAAATGACACTAATTTATTAGACTTATTAAATTATTTATTAATTTCACTTGTTTATTAATTTACTTATTTTCATTTTGTTGCAATGAAAATAATTTTAAGATTGAGGGTCACCACAACATGAGGAACTGTATTAAAGGGTTGCAGCATTGGGAAGGTTGAGAACCACTGCTCTAAAGATAAAATAAAGTACTGGTTGTTGATAGCAGAGTAAAATTATATTATTTGGAAACATTAAGAGACACGAAGTTTCCTGCAATAACTTCTATGTAATATTTCTGAGAATATTCAGCCATAATTATAAAGGATATACATTTAAAAAATCAGACTACTGTGATTAAAAAACATAACAAACTAACTTATGTCTTCATTTTGAGTACAATGTTCTGTTTATTTCTCATTGTCAATGCAGTATTGCTTAATGAAAAACAGAAATGGCCTTTATGTGCTGAGGCTCTATTTTAAAATAATGAGGCTAACTAAGAAGAGATTAATTTAATTAGAGCTTCTGACATGATAAATCTGCAAATATTTTGTGCTTTACTTTAAGTCCCTTTTAGAAATCAAAACTGATAAGAAAAATTATAAGATAACTAACTGAAGGATATGATAAGAGTTTTCTCTTAGTGTATGACATTGTCCAAATGGCAAACTAACTCTGATGTAGACACAGTGTAATAAATGATTTGAAGGTGTTAGAAAAGGAAACGTCCCTGTGGCACCTAGTTTATAAGTTACATTGAAAGATGAATCATCAGCATTGATTCATTGCCTGCTGATGGATGCAGTTTTACACGGTGTCAAAACTCACAGTCCATTTCTACTTTTAAAATTGTTTAAGTGATTATTACTCATTAGCAGCAAATGATAGTGGTGAAAGCAGGAAGCACATGAACATGCTTACATTTTATGGTATTTGGATTTGCATTAAAAATCAGTTTCTAATAAAGCAAATGGTATGTTCAGGTGAGTTTTAAATTTTAAAGATTTTTTTTCTTCTTTAGGGTAATACCTTTTAAAAGAAGAAACAGGATTTTGATAATATCTTTTAAATATTTGATAACCTATAGGAATAAATATTTTAATGCAGAATTTTCCTCTTTCATGCATATTGATTATTTTTTAAAGATTAAAGTAACTCTAAGTACCCTTATAAAAAAATCTAAAAATTCAAAAGAACGTTTTTATTTTATTAGAGTCTAATACTAATATTTCTGCTAAGTGTGGATCTTTTCTCCAAATACTGATTCTCTCACACACACAATTAAAAATCATATTATGGTAAGTATAATATTATATGTGTAAATCACTTTAATTTTGCATGACTCCTTTACATCCAGCTTTCAGAAAGAAAGAGCAAGGAAATGGCACATATACTTAAAAAATTCTAGTGAGCAAAGACAGATGTAATTTTTACTTGTATTTTATACCTAGATCTCATGTGAGAATCAGTCACATCATTGTATCTTGACAAAAAGACTGAAAAATGTGGTCTGGCTGAAGAGTGGCTTTGTGCACTCCACTCTGTGCCATGGAAGTGGGAGGTTGAATATTGATAATGAGTGAAAGTCACCTCTGACACAGCCAGAGAAAGGCCCTTAATGTTCATTCCTTCAATCAGTAATTAGTCCTCTGGGCAACACCCTTGACAGTTGTTTGCCTAACCTGGGGTTAAGTATTTCCAATCCTTTGAAAAAGATTTAGCTGCTGAAAACTCTTTTTAATATATTGAATATGCTTTCATATCCTAGTAACTTTGTTTTTTGGTGCATATTAAATTTTATATGTTTTTCTTGAAATGTGGGCCTAGAGTAATACCTAGTACTCAGTTCCTAATAGTTGTTGTGATTAGGAAAGATTCATAATTTACGACTCTGCTTGGTTTGTTTGTTTATTGTTTTAATACAATATAAGCCTGCATTCATTTATTTTGAGGAACCATTGGTCTTTGAGCCCGTCTTGACTTGGTGAGCAACAAATCCTTTCATATGAATTATATCTCAGACATTGACCCTGCTACTTTCATGTAGTTAGCAAATACTTTATTATTCTGCTAAATATATTCACCCCCCTGGACTCCCACTTCAGCTGCCAAAGCTTATCTGACCCTTTTAGCATCTATTATCCTACCTTTAAGAGAGACCATAAGTATGCTGTGAAAAGTGGCTGAGGCCACATATTGTTAACTTCTGTAACCACTTCTGTTTCCTTCCATTTTTTGGTACAGTTCTTCCGGTTTTCACAATAATGCTTCACGCATGTGTTTATCTGTAGACTTAGTCTAATTCTGAATAACTAAATGAGAATATATGTGTCTTTTAAATCTTATTTTTTTCTGTATTTTTAAAAAGCTTAATTGGGTTTGCATTTTATTATTTATAAATGGCTCATGCTTGTTACGATATAAATACATATGGGGAAGAAAAAGAAGTAAAAATTTTCCAAGATCATAATAGCTGGAAATAAGTAGTTTTAGCATTTTGAAGACTGATCATTTACAAATTCTCCTAACACACATGATGCATACATAGTGATACAACCAGCACTTTATTTATCAATGACTTAAGTCTGTTTTATAGTATTTTTATTATCATAGTTGATGAGAATGATCAAGATTGCTACTTTATTTCCTTTGTTGTTAAATATTCAGGTAGATTCCAGTTACTTTCATGCTATAAGTATACTGCAATAGATATTCCTGTATGTGTTTTCTTTCTTCCTACTGCTTTTTAATTTTGTCAATGAGATTGAAGCTTCATTTGGAATTGTGATCTGGTTGTCAGGTTTAGTTTCACCCCTCATTTGTTTTGGAGAATATCTAGGAATTTGCAGAGTAGATCCCACCTCCTTTCTGTTGTGAGAAGTCCATTTCCTGAAGGAGAGTTTGGACACTAACTTTTTACAAAAATGAATACATTTCTATCTATTGGTTTATCTAATCTAGTGTTAAGCAAATAGATGAAGAAGATGATTTCCTATGGGTGGTCTCATTTTACATTGAAATTTATATATCAGAGATTTGTCAATTTTTTTATGGATTCTGAAACAGAATTATAGGATTATAATTTCACATGACATAATCTTCTCTAAAAAATAATGGGGTCTTTTTTCCAAAATCTCATTTAAATTTAAATTCTTTATGGTACTTCCATGGCTTACCAAGATAAGCCCCGGACTTTAGTTATGATGTTAGTTTGGCATAATTAAATTTTAGTAAGTCTGTATTAATGTCACATTTCCCTGTGAAAGTACTTAAAAACATGTGTTTAGCAATTTGTTTCTAATTTTTCTAGGGATTGCTATCTATTTGGCTATTTGGTAGTTTCTCTTACATACGATTTTTTATATCTAAAAAAAAAAACTGGCATATATCCCTCTTTACTCTGACTTGCCTTGTTTTGGTCTGATTTCTCAAATGTTACTGAGAATATGAAAGAAATATTTTGGAAAGGACAGTGTTGCTGAACTCCTTAGCCATATGTCTTAACTGGCACCATTTATCACTGATGTTAGCTGCCTGGTCTGCTGTGTGGATGTACTCAGCAAGACATGGCGTTTATCATGGTGAGTTTTATAGACGTATTTTTTGATCTTATGGAACTTGTAATTTGGTAAGAAGATTGATACTAAAGAAGTTGAGAAGTAAATACAGGTTTTGACTGAGATGAGTAACAGGTTATATATGGTAAGTGACATGGCCAGGTTAATTGCCAAAGTTGTTCAAGTGTAATCCATAGAAAAGGTTTCCTTGAGAAACAGACGTGTGAACTGAGAGCTCTAAGGTGAGAGAAGGGCATGTAGACAGGACTTATACTAAGAAGGACCATGCCACACTTGAATTAATCTAAGACTGCCATGTCAAGAATTTTGGTCTTTATCCTAACAAAAGTGCTAAACCCAATACACCATAGGGTAGTGTTTTTTAAAATGCATTTTAAAAGAATCAGTACCATTGCAATTTGGAGAGTAATTCTAGAGGCAAAAGAAGGGGCAGGATCCTCACAGGTAGGTTTTTTCATGAGTATAATTATGAAAAATGGTAGAATAAGGTGGTTGTGATTGTACAGATGAAAAGATATGGATGAAATCTATAGGTATTTGGTGGGAAAGATTGAAAAGATTTTATGTCTGATGGATTAAGTATTTACAGATATAAGAAAGGAAATTATAAGATGATGCTTACTATGCAAGGGTACATTTCAAAACAACTAAGAGTAAATTATAAATGTCTTGCCACAAAAAATAAGTAAAGTCAGGTGATGATTATGTTAATCAATTTGATTTAAACATTCCACGTTGTATATCAAATCATCACATTGTACTCCAAAAATGTTATAATTTAATATACAGTTATAATTTAATAAAAATTGAATTTAAAAAATCTCATTGTGCAAAAAAAAAAAAAATGAATCTTAAGCTTTGATTAGCTAAACACAATGGAATTTCATACCATTCACTGGGATGTGATAAAGAGGACGGTTATTTGGAGAAAAGTTGGCAGTCTTTGGAACAACTGAAGATGTCAGCCTGGAAGACAAGACATTCTGGAACTCCCGAGAGCACTTTAGTCTAATATGCTAGGTAGTTTCTTTGAATGGTCTATTAAAACAAGAAAATGACTTAAACATTTAAAAGTGTACTTATTACTTTATGGAATAATTATCACCCCTCATAATGTAAAGAGTGAGTGGGTTTGTTTTATTTTTTTTTGGGGGGGGTTATTATTTACATGGGAAGGCAGGAAAATGTAACTAAGTCTTTTCATCTTTCCCCAAGTGGGGTAGATTGCTGTGAGTAACTCTTTTATTCTTTTGGAGACCAAATGATGTTAGTTAAGGATGGGATAAAAATAGCAGAAATTAGAATTAGTGACTCCATAAAAGTGTTATTGTGTTCTTTGCAGAGTACAAGCATTTTTTAATGGCAGAAATTATCATTATTAAGAGACATTTAAGGCCAATTTATCTGATTAACTGTTCTATGCTGACCCTAGTCACAGGGTTTTTAGTAGTATGTTAAATATTGTATAAAAATCTGAAATATTATGTGCTGTGTACTCTGAGTTACTAACTTTATTCTGAATATTTACACTATTGGATTTGTAATACTTAAATATTTATACCAAATGTTTACAATAACAATGAAGTATTAGAATATACAGAACTCAAGTGAGTTTTCCATGGAGAATTATTTAGTAGATGGGTTGATGTTTTTCTAACCTGCCATATCATTCTTTAAAGGATGGCTCATTATATGATATATTATTAACAATGACCACAAATGAAATTTGAAAATGTTTTTGCTGGAATAGAAATGAATATTAGCAAAAAGAAAACAAAAAATAATGTTTTTCTAATGTTAATGTTGATATTCCGCCTTTTTAATCCTAGCATCATTCAAATACTTCAAATGTGAATTTTACCAGTGAATGGAATTTTTACATTTTAAAACTAACACTTTTAATTCTTTTTATAGGTCTCACATCTTTTGGGTGAACAGAAGTCTACCTTTATGGGGCTTACAGGTTATGTACAATTTTGTTTTATCTCTGTATTTCTGGATTTAATTACATGTCACAGACAACTATAAGTAGAAAGAAAATTCTTGATATTCCAAATGAGTTTGTCTTCCCATTGAATTAATCTTGATGCACATCTTACACTATTATTTTTATTTTTATTCTTGTTTACTTGAGTCCTGTATTCTACCCTTTGAAAATTTCTTAGTGATTAGGATTAGATTTTGGGGTGCTTTTGAGAGTGCGGCGAAAGCCAAAGTAAACTAGTATTTTAAGACTTTACAAGTTCTGGGAGGTGCCTGTGGCTCAAAGTAGAAAGGTGCCAGCCCCATATACCAGAGGTGGCGGGTTCAAACCTGGCCCCAGCCAAAAACTGCAAAAAAAAAAAAAAAAGACTTTACAAGTTTTCCCAAATCATGTTAGGTACTCTTGTTATAGATTTTATTTACAGTTAATCAAGCATTCATAAACATATTTTCTTCTTTACTTTGTATCTTCAGTTTTCACGGCATGATAGAATCTCAACAAGTAATTGTTAAAGGAATAAACAAATTAAAGAATGACTCACATCACCAGTAGTAATAGCTTAGTTCCTAACCAGTTAGTTTTGTAAATAAAACAAATATTATTTCCTAGCAGAAATGGTGCCCATAAGAAAAAATGAAAAAGAGAGCAAGAGAACAGCAAGTCTGAATTGTATTGTTGAAGTGTTCCCGAGAGGCCCCAGTACCCTTTTTTTTATTCCTATTTCTACTGTTTTTCATGCCTAGCAGTCTTTTTATAAGCTTCTGTCTCCTTTACTTCTGTATGCTTCCTACAGATGCTTTTATTTTCTATTTTTTTAAGTAGAAATAAGTTGGAAGAACAGAATCATTAACATAAAAAGGAATTGGATATTGAAGACAGTGGAGTTTAGAGGAAAGACTTCGAGAGTCATTGCTTAAAAACAGTCTTTAAACTACTTCTAAATTTGATGTTTTATTTGCCTTTTAAAATTATGCTGATTGTGAAGTTAATGCATTTTGTATGCAGGCATTTTGATTGTAACTATGAAATCAAATTTTTACTATGTCTGGATATTTCAGTTTGTTGAAGTCAATTTTTTATGCATTTTTTTACACTGTTTTTTTTGTCATGTCACATTAATTATAAATAATCCTTCTGAAGTATTAAAGTGTTTATTAAAAATTTGGTTTTCTAGTATCTGATCTAGATTCCTGTAGTATCCTTTAATTAAGTACACATTTAAAAAATTAATATTTCATGAAAAGTCATATGTTATTGTGAAATATATTTTGATCTATTAAAATTGTTTTATTTGATAGTAGTATTTTAAAAACCATAATAATTCAGTTTTTTAAATAGTATTCTGAGTTACGATAAAATTGTTCTAGTAAACATTTAGCATTATTTACCTATAAAAAAGAAAATATAGGGAGTTAGAGGTTTAAGTTTCCTATCATAATAAATGCCTGGTTACCACATGCACTTTGGAACATATTTTATTTACACTGTTATGCATTCATCTGTTTTCACTTTACTTATGTTTGAATATTCATTTAAATTCAAAAGTTTTTATTCCAACAAGAGACACAATTTAATCTCAAGGGTATCTGCCTCTCTCATTCAGATTTCCATAACCCTCAAAAATCTATAAATGAATACATTTATCAGAGTCATTCTTGTTTATGTGTATTTGATTCTATTTATCCTTATGTGTTTAGAGTAGAGAGCAAAGAATAATTTCATTATTTTTTCTAATTACTTTTTCTGTTGCAATGATGGACTTTTGGTGAGCAGTAGAGGTTGAATATGCAACAGAGAATACAGTGAAAAGACAGACCAAAGAGTGTCTAGGAGGACGCAGGACTGGCACTTCCTTCTGTACAAAGGGAATTTTCAAATAAAACCTGAAAGTATTTTGAAGTGTTGATGTGGTCTATTTCGTTTAGTGTTCATGGATGTTGCCATTTCATTTTGTTTGATGTGGATGACAGGATTAAATATCTTGTTGAAGGTGAAGCTTGTGTTCTTTCATTTTCTGTATTTCTGAAGTGAAATGCTGATTTTAGTAGAGAGGATGGTACAGCTGTTGCACAAAAGCAGTTATTTGTGGCAGGGCAGTGTGTGCAACTGTATATGTTAGGAACACACACAAAATAACATTTTTTTTTTCTTTTTTTATGTATTATGTGGAATCCAGCTAGTCTTGACTACTCTGGTCCTTCCTTAACAGTTTGAAAAACAAAAAAAAGATTTTTTAGTGAATCTTAGAAATTATAAAAACTAAGCTGTAGTGTAGAGGGGCAGAAAACTCTAGCCTAAAGCCTGCCACCTATTTGTAGAAGTTAAAGTGCCTCCTACTACCTCCTATATCATATGAACACTATATATCATAAAAATGTATATGCATATAGGCACATATTTTTATATAAAGTTAATAACATGATCATAAATACATGTTTTAATTTTATTGAATTTTCTCATTAAGTTACTCGTTTATATTTTAGGTTTCAGTGGCATTGATAAGTCTATTTGAAACAATACTTCTTGGTTATCTTAGTTATAAGGTAAGTTGTTTTTAATTAGCAGGTTTTGGCTTATAGAACATTTTCACTATTTCCCTATTTTTAATTTGTAGTTGGGGATAAGATAGACTGTTCATAAATTACTGTAATTATTTTGAGGCCCCTTCAGGGGTGATAAAAAACTAGTAATATAGTAATGTTTTCCTTGGTGATTTAAACATGCTTCACTAATTCCCATGAATTTACTTCCCCATTCTATTCATGGTTGTATGAGGAAGTTACAAGGAATTGTCTAGCTGTTTATTATTCTTAAGCTATTTTCCTGACTTGTATAAAAAATATGGAGGGAGCAACATGTATTATTTTAATAAATTATCTTAATTTTTGGTGAGGCTTTGTTTGGATAACATAATTCAATCAATATTTATTGAGCTTCTATTTGATAAAGAGCTGCACAATTTGCATGGTTTTCAATGAGTTTAGAACCAAGAATGGGCAGTGAACATGGGAAAATTATACAGATAATAATGATAAAAGGTAAAATGTGAATGCTTTCCTTGAGGTGCCAGGAAAGTGCTGTGTGTGTTCCTAGAGAGAGGTCCTATTGTGGGATATAAAGGATATACTTGATTGACTACAGCGGAGTCCATTAATCATAGTCATTTTAATAAGGCAAGATGAAGCGACTGGACAATAGGGATAGATAAATTTACCAAAGGTCTAAAGGAAGGATTGTGCATATCAAATTGGATAAATGATAAATGTTTGGGTAGAATATGAGGGCATTGTATAGCAGCATATAATGAGAAGTTGATAGATGATTAACATGACAGTTCTATAATTGAAATTTGTTTTCTGGAATATTAGTTCAGAACTTCTGTGAAGTACAGGTCAAACACATCACAGTGTAGGTCACATGTTCAGTTAAGATATGTTGCAGTATGAAGGGAAGACCAACAGTGAGATTTGGCTGGCTGAAAGGAATTGCCTGACTTGAGGAAAGATTAATTCTGAAAGTAGAAGCTAAAGGAAATACCACATTGGTTGAGAGGTGAGAAGACGAAATTCACACCATTATAAAATTTTGAGTTTTAATGGAAATATGGAAGTAAAACTAAAAATACAGTTATGTCAAGAAAAAGGCAGATTGAGTCCAGACATATGAAATAATGGAACTGATTTTGCAGATGAAAAGAATTTGAGATGCTGGCAGACAGACACAAATGGCATGTAGGCAATGAGAATAAGGATCTGGAACTTTCAAGAGAGAGATTTATTAAGATTTGGCAGTCATTTTTACAGAGATGATGAAGGAGCTCTGAGAGTCTACCACGTATGAGGTAATCATCAAGATAGAAGCTAAGGTTCATGTTGGTGGGGATCTTATATTGTGGGTTTTGGAGGAAGGACAGAATGACCAGAGAAGACGGAGTAATAGACAAAGAGGTTAGAAAGTCACTGGAATGGTCATTGTGTCATAATCATCACTCATTCTTGTTAATAGTATCTCGATCAACAAATTTACTCAATAAATATTTACTTATATTTGTTTTTTGAGACAGAGTCTCACTTTGTCACCCTCAATAGAGTGTTGTGGCATCATAGCTCACAGAAACCTCAAACTCTAGGGCATGAGTAATCTTCTCATTTCAGCCTTCCAAGTAGCTGAGAATACAGGTGCCCACCACAATGACTTCCTATTTTTAGAGATGGGGTCTTGCTCTTGCTCAGGCAGGTCTTGAACTCCTGAGCTCAAGTGATCCATCTGCCTCCGCCTCCCAGAGTGCTAGAATAATAGATATGAGGCCCTGCACCCAGCCTAAGGTTAGGTTTTGAGGAACATAGGGTATCAATTTCTTTCTGACTTTTTAAAACATAGAGTTTTGAAGGTGACATTCTTTAGACTACTTTTTAATTCTAAAAAGATTAGATTAGGGCAAAAGATTTTAAAAACTTGCCTTTTTCACACTGTTTTCCTCTGTAATTGTCATTAATATCTAAAGAAAATAATTCCAATTTCTAACAAGGTGATATTGATAAACAGGGAAAGGTAGAAAGAAAAGAATGAGGACTTTTAAAAAATATAGATTGATTAAATATTTATGGGAAGAAATAGGATGTTAGGAAGAAAACAGGAAGGAAGAAAAGTTCCCTAGAAGGCATGTGATTTATAACAAATGTAAGAAGCCATTGAGATTAGAAATCAGAAGATCATTTGCTTTTCACCTATAAGAGACCAGTTATAATGGGGTACAATTGAGAATAAACATTTTTAAATGGAGGGTATTGGTTGACTGGGGCAGGCCAAATAGAAGTAGTAGAATTAAGCAGGAATGACTCCCTAATACTTGAAAATATCTATTTTGTTTAAAGAGAAGTTAGAATGGAAGAGAGAAATATGAGGCATAAAGCAAAGTTTATAATGAGAATTACCTGGAATAGCAAACTTAGGTTTATTGTTTAGCTTTGCAAAGTCTTATGAGAATAGAGAAGAGAGATGGAAAGTGATATGGGAAGGGATAGAAGTATTTTAAAGTTAGTGAGGGTGAGAGAGCTTACATATAGTGGTCACACATTTCTAAATTACCTGGAAAGTAGGTATTAGCAGTATCCTATATAGTGATTAGCAGTATAAACTATGATGTTGAGGGAAGGTTTTTTAATAGTTTATTAGTATATCCTGTTATCAAAATAAGTGTTTATAAATACACTTTGCCCTGATTGACAAATCTGGAATTTGAGTATCTAGAAAACAAAACAAAATAATAATCAGATAAATTAATATCTCAGATTTTTCTTCATATTTCTTTATGAAAGTATATGATAAATGTTAAATATAACATGTAAATAGTAATATATAGGGTTTTGAGTAGATTATATCTCCTTCACTAGTCTCAGAATATGAAGAAATATGACACAGACCAATATTAATCTGCTTTTGTAGATATATTTTTCCAACTTCTAGCTAAAAATTAATATCCAGTGATCTTTAGTGTTTTGCTAATAAAACTCTAATTTAAAAAGTCATTTTAAAAGCATACACAGATTCAAGATAATTTTCAATTGCAATCATATAATGATGAAATTTATAATTAATTTCTACCATTTGTGAAACGAGTGTGGAACTTTGTAAGACCCAGCATGCAGAGAAAGATGATAATATTTTTATTGTGACTCTTATAAGCATTTATCACTTAGATGGAGGAGAGATAAATAGTAGTTAAAACAGGGTGATATAAAAGAAACAAAGGATAAAAAGCAGTTATGTGACAGCTGTTAATTACCTTCTGTTTCCTCTCCTAACTTTAGCCAAATTATAAACTCTTTTGATCCATTCAGTGGAATATCATAATTTTTTGTAATGAATAAAATTAAGCAATTGGTAACTATTTATGATCTATAAATAAGGCATGTTTGAATAACAGAATCTGAAATTACTCCCATCAACATTTTTAAGAAAAATAATAGGCATGAAGAGTGTTGTACTCCATCAACAATGTATCCATTGCTAATATTATTCTTTGATATAATATCAAAGATAGTTCTGAATTATCAGTATTAATAGTAAATTAAAATATACTTTTTCATATGTTTACATATGTAAATTTAGAGAGACAATGTATACATTTATATATATGTATTCAGTTTTATACAGTATTTTGCAAGCACTTTATAAATCTTGAAATTAAACATTCTTAAATAAATGTAATGTAAGCCTTAACAATTAAGATAGTTTACATGCTTGTGGACACTGTAATTTTCAAACTCAAGACAGAGGAGTTAAATTGAAATTAACAAACTCTTAAAGTACCTCTTCAGGTTAGCAGATAATAAATTAAAATCCATAGAACCAATTTATTTTGTCTTCTATCATAATGAAACACAGGTCTGTTCTTCAATTTGTCATTCCATTCATGTTTATAGCTGATTGGCAAAACAACCACGGTAATTGCCCAACACTAAAGTTCTTATTTTTCTGTTACCATAAGTACCCTCTAATTCTTTATTAACTGCTTTTAAATAGAACTCTATTTATACACACACATTTATTAAATCAAAAGGAAACAAAAACAAGCCCCAGAATAATTTTCAAGCCTTTGCAAACAAAAATTTATCATACTTAAACACCTTTTAATAAATTTGCAGTTCTATTTCCTATAATCACTATATAAAAAGCAACAACTTTGAAAATTAAATATCATGCTGGCTTATTTCTGGAAATGAACAAAGGATTTAGTCTAAGACTCCTGGATATGCTTAGATGTTGACAATTATGCTTATCATGCCCTGAAAATGGTAAATCTAAATATTGTTGAATTTATTTTTCAAAATACAAAGTATTCTCACAGGGTTACACTGTTTTAAGTTAATTCAAAGAAGACAAGTTATCAGCTCTTTGCATTAACTACTTTAAATACAGATATTCTTAATATTTAAAAATATTTATAAAAAGTACTTTGGTTCAAACTGGGCTGACAACAATGAAACTACTATAACCCATATGAATTTTAACATGATTTATAGGGCTACTTGGATAATAGCTCCAAGTTTCAACCTTTACTAAGGAGGCTACATTTTAGAAATTCATATGTTTTCCTGCATTTTGCTTGATTAAGGAAGGCTATACCCATGCCAAATTTAGAATGGTTGGATTAAATTTTATTTATGGTTTATTGAATTCTGTCAGTAAGAGGAACAGAGAGTATTACACACTTAGAAAAGATAAATCTACTACTTAAAACTATTTAAGAAGGATTTTTTTGAAGGAAACTAATGCTTTTTATCTCCTTCATGAAAATAAGATTAAATAAAGTAAGCAATATAACTTTGCATTGTGCTTGCCTTTTGGATTTTATTTCAGAGTTCTCTGTGTACTGACATTCTGTGGATGTGTGCTGTCTTTTTAAATCATAACTACTTTTGGCTGGTGGATTTTTATAATGGGTGCTTATTGGGAATTCTGAATGGCCATGGAAACTTACAGATCCTTTTTATGTTTATTTTTCATTACCTAGTTTTAGAAGAGACAATTTATGACTTTATTTCTTAGTTTAGAAGACAATTTGAGATCTTACTAAACCTAATGAATATAACTGAAAAGGTGTACCTTTTTTCGGTTTGAAAGTCATTGTCCTCCTGTCAGATTTTAGATCATAAAAATTAATTCTCAGTGGGAAGTTTGTTTATTTGCCATAAAATAACACACACACGTGCACGCACTCACATGTGAGTCAGCAATAGTATGGTCGACATGACGTAGTCACAGTTTTTATTTAGGAGCTTCAGACTGTCAAGCACTGTGCTGGGAGCAGAACACACAATCCTAAACTACATGGAGTCTAAAATCTAGTATAGTATACGAAATATATAAATACAAACTGAAAAATGCAACATGAAACTGGTGGAGAATCAGAAGCCTAATAGGAGGGTCATAACCTTGCCTAGAGGATGTCTGAAGAGAGGGCAAAGACTCAAAAACTCAAAAAATTCTGGGTTTGAGAGCTGAAGAACATGTATGAGTTAACATGGCAAGGTGATATTGGAAAGAAAAGTGAAGATTTTCTGAGCCTCTTGAAGAGTTTTATGTAAAAGTATGTACTAAGGCATATTCTAAGGTTTGAACCATCTGTGGAAAGAATGACCTTTAAAGTAAGGGCTGAGAATGAGATAAGGCCTTGTAAGGTTGTAGTGGGATTTTTGTTATTGCTGTAAAAGTGTCTGAATAGTTGAAGAGTTTCAAAGGGAGTGGAATGGGGTGAGTGAGGGTCCAGGGAATTGGCAGTAGTGCAGCGCAGTGAGTGAGTTGAAAGGAACAAGAAATAAGGTGCCATAAGCCAGCTGCCAAAACTTTATTCTAGAATAGTCTCTTGATTCACAAGGCAAATTTCAGTTTAGTATTTAAGGATTTATGATCAACATATGAAAAAATTTAAAATTCTCATCTAAGAAGGGTTCAGCCTGTCCTCAGCTGCAGGCCTGAATGAGCAAGGAATCATCACAGGGATCATCTCCTGTAGTCACTTCCTCTCTTTTTGATGCCTGCTGATTTTGGCTCCTCCAGGGCTGAGAAAGGGCAGGAGGTAAAGTGTAGTGAGCATCTGGATTAAGTTGCCTAACTGGTGTGGTTACTGTCTCATGTGGTGTTCTCTTCTGGGAAAGTACAAGTGCTGGCTCTTTCTGCCAAGTAGTGCTTTTGTGGTCCTGCTGAGGAGTTTGGCTGAGGCCACTGGAGGATCAGTACCTCAGGTTAGCCATGAGGGTTGTGATGCTGGCATCTTAGGTCCAATATCTGCTAGGTTCCATTTCACATGTGGGCACTCAGTCTTACTGATTGGAGACAATTTAAAAATGACCATAGGTTCCATTAATTGGGGTCTCTGTCCGGTTCCCCTGAAACAGGACACCTCTGTCTTAAAATTGGAGGTATTGTGGCTTACTCTTCTTCCAGTCCTTTTTTTCGTTGCTTTTTTCATTTTTAAATGTTTCAGGCACTGTCCAAATGCAGTCTCCATGTCTGAGTCAACCTAAGTGGTTCCCTTGAGCCCTTTTCATCTAGCTTAAAGTGATGAGAAAAGCACCACAGCACCTGTAACATCTCTACATAGAGGCCTTCTCACTGCTTCTCTTTCTTTCACCTTTCCTTTCTGTACCACTTTTTTTATGTAACCTGCAGGAGGGTGAAAACCAATACTGACACTATCTATTACTTACTGTATTAGCACATCAGTAGTAGCTGATCTAGAACCTTGCTTTGGAAGGTAGAGGTATATTACACCAACATAATGTTTTAAGTCTTTGAAGTCACAAGGAAAATTAAGAAAGACTCCGAATTTTATAACCAATGTTATAGAATAATTGGAAATTACAGGGATGCCAGATACCAAATTCTTTTCTAATACATAGATCTCTTCATAGAAGAATAAACTGCTTTAGGAAGTTCTGAGTTCATTATTATTATAATTATTATTATCTGTGCAGTTGCATAGGGGTACAAAATAATAAGGTCCTCATGATGGGTTTAATGCTCTGATGTCATCTTAAAATGTTAAAAATCAGTTAATAAGAAGTCTCACGTTTTCGTTTTTGCAGTAGGTCTTGCACATTTTCAGTATGTATTCAGTATTGATTATTATGTTTGCACTATGTGGATGGGAGAGTAGATTCTGGATTGAAAAAGCCCTTCCTTCCTATAAGTTCTATTAAAGTAAAAACAATACTATGCCAATGATTGTTTTAAAAAGTGTGTGTTTCACAAACTATTTTATATGCTTTACAATTACTGAATATAATTACAGTGAAAAAATTTAAATGATACCTTGGGTCCTGTTAATGTTTTATTGGTATCAGCAATCATTCTTCTATGACATATTATAGGGTTAAAATATGTGCAATATTCATGGATTACTATGAACATTTGTTATACTTCTTAAAGTTACTAGAAAATGGAGAGAGTTCAATTACACTGAGAAAAACATGTCTAAGTTTATTGTTAATCTTTACATAATATTCAGTATTCTGTTAATGTAAACATCCTTATCGTAAGAGAAATTCTGTGTGCTGCCTTTCCCCCTCTTTAACAGGATTTAATATAATTGACTTTTTTTTTTCATTCTTTCTTGGAAGGGAAACATCTGGGAACAGATTTTACGAATACCCTTCATCTTGGAAATAATTAATGCAGTTCCCTTCATTATCTCAGTAAGTCCTAAAAGGAGCTTTAAAAAGATGTTATTATATTTAAGTAAAATCTTTAAAGCTAAATACTATTAATATAGTGCACAAGATAAATGAATTTAGACTTTTATTGGAATCATGGTACTAAAAAAATAGTAAAATTAGTTGGATAAATGGATTGCATAATTAAATGAAAATCGATAAGATTTAATACAACAGCAGATTGAAATATATTAAAAATATATGGTCTGGAGGTGTCCTGTGAACAAATACCAGTATTGTCTAAAAGAACAGAATTCATTTCTCGTTTATATTGAGGGATTTTTTTTTTAAATTTCAGAAGCCACTTAGAACCAAGTTTTTGTAAAAGTTTCTTATTCTGAGAACACATTTATTTATAGTTTAGCTATGGGATTTAGTAATTCCAATTCTTTCCTTAGTAAGGAAGTCGCCAAGAGCCAGACAACCAGCAATTTGCTTTTTTTTGCAAAGTACTGTGTAGTACCAATTCCAAGATGATCAAATTCAACTGCAGTGCCATAAATATGTAATTCAGCACTTTCCCATTTGCAAAACTATGTTTTAATCTCCATTTGATAGAATTATAATAAAGTCTGTTGGGATTATACTTTGAAACACTTTATTTGAATTTTATTTGGAAAAAAATTTGAAAATAGGTAGATATTATCTGAACCTGTTGTGCACTTTGGCAATTAATTTGAGCTATTTATCCAGAAGAGCACCTGGAACTAGATTATACGATAGGCTAACTTATTATAATTCAAACTAAACATAGTTCCCCAATGTTACTTAGAAAAGTTGAATCCAAAGAGGGTAAGTGGTAATGTAATAAAAAGACAAACATTTCACTTTTCGTTCCTACTTAACACCTCAAGTTGCAGGAAAGAGAGAGCCCCTATCTATTATAAACCATCACACTAAAAGATTTAGTCATAGATTTAGCATAAGTATCTGACATCTTGTGGGAGTTTATTATTTTCTCTGTACTTCTTCAGTAATTTCTCTAAGAGACACTTAGACAATCAATGAAAGATCATATTTGATCCTTGCATTTCATTTATAATTAAAGAATTTGTCATGTTTTAAATTATTACATTGTCTTTAGTAACTTTTCTATTTTACATTTCTCATTAATCTGCTGGATATGATTTCTGGCTTTAAGATAAAAGTTTAGTTTCTTTTTGTTTTTCAGATATTTTGGCCTTCCTTAAGGAATCTATTTGTCCCAGTCTTTCTAAACTGTTGGCTTGCCAAACATGCCTTGGAAAATATGATCGTAAGTATAAAGTGAAGTGCAAATACAAAAATATTTTTAAACCATTTCTCACTTATTTTCAATGTTTAGATTAAACAGAGGGATGATTTTGGGTCTAGTCTTATACTTTCATGCTTTGTTTTCCTGTATAAAATATACATTTACAGTGTTGGAATTTATTAAGTTATAATTATGTTTCCAAGTGTTTCATTTTTGATCTTCTTACACATTTGTTTAGTGTCATGGTAAATAGCTTCCGTTAAATGTTGGTGAAAATGAATCTTCTCGGTAAAATATTGTTAAATAATTAAAGTAATACATGATTTAAATCATGAATTTAAATTCATGATTGTAATACATGATTTAAATCATGAATTTAAATTCATGATTTAAATTCATGATTTAAATGTTGGTGAAAATGAATCTTCTCGGTAAAATATTGTTAAATAATTAAAGTAATACATGATTTAAATTCATAAATTTAAATGACTGGTATTCTGTATCCTAATCAGAATGAAAATCTTAAAATGCTCATATTACCAAGTTACCACCTTTGTAAGGACCTGTGACTAGTAAGCAAAAATGATTCAATGTCACTAAACCAAAACCTAACAGTTACTTGGACTGGTCCAACTATTAGGCTTCTCAATACAAATACCCTTTTCTTACAAGGCAATCTGTTGACATACAATGGGACCCCTGGCTTTAAGGATTCAGCTGCGAGATTTTGGCAAGCTCCTCTTAACTGCAGGCAGTATCATAATCCACGAAAACCTGTGGGGTTTTGTCAGGCCCTGTGTGAGAGCTGGAATCCCTTCATTTAAAGTCCTCTTTTTAAATTTGGTTGAGTTGGGAGAGAGATTTTAGGAGGGAGAAAGGCAAGTGGGAGGTAGGAGCTGCAGAATGCAGAGTGTGCCACAGTTTCATTTGTCCCAAGGCTGACTCTGCTTGGAAGGGATGGTCTATAACTATGATCACTATGTGTTTATGATGGTGTTCAAGATTTGGAATAAGCAAGCTGTAACACATTTTCTGTTGATGCCTTACATTCTGAAATGTTAATATGGATCCACTATATGCTAAACATTATGTCTGGCAAATGATTAAGCTTCTCTGTTAATACTGTCATCTGCAAAATAAATGGAAGTGCATACATAGTAAGCCTGCTGTGATGATCAAATGAAATTATATATACGTTCATATTTACACATACATACATCTGTGTAAAGTTTGCGTGTAGTGGTTTATCTGGCATACGCATAGTAAGGGCTAAAAATTAATACTACTGCACTACAAATATACTTCTTTGGCAGCAAACTTATTTTTATATAAATGAATTCTAAACAGACATTATGACAAAAGTTTTAGGCAAAAGGAATGTTTGGATGACATTGAGTATTTACACTGATAAGAATGTTTCTAAACATTTATGTCACATAAATGGAGTCCTATGAAAGTTCATGGCCAAAGGTGTTATAACATGGTTGGCAGCATAATTGAACTATCTTGATAGCTCCCCCAAAAGGCTGTTTGACTAAGTGTAGACTGCCTAAATTGCTAATAAAAATACATCAGGAATAAATAAAGTTCTTTGTTAATTACTATGTTATTAGTTGTTGGAAAAAAATTACTATGATAGGAACCATTAGAGAATCACTATGAACAAAAGAATTGTATTGCAGTATTAATTTAGGATTCATTTTCCATTTCATTTCTATGTCTCTTCTCACTGGATGCTAAATTTTTATGTGTTTTTCTACTCATTACCACCTCTCCTATAGAAACTGAGGAAGGAGAGGTAAAATTTAAATCATTCAACTTATTTGTTTTTATAACAGTTCTGGTTAAATGAGTGGGAAAAGAAGATAAGAGAATGAATGGCTCATTGAGATAAGTTACTGGTGAAGTTGATCAAATGCTATACTGATTTTAAGACTATTGGATGGCAATTATAAAAAATTTGAAGTCTACAGAGAACTATAAAGTAAAACTTATAAAAATTCATAAATCTGTCACACATAGGCTATTACTATGTAATATTTTACATTTATACATAATTATTTATATCCTAATATTTTTATGCAAAAACACTAACATTTATCACACATGAAATTACCTCATGTGTTCAAATTCATAATTAGAATTTTTATCATATACTACATAGTAATATATAGTGAACAAGTTTCTGTGTTATTAAATATCCTTCTTCAAATAATTTTTAATAGATACATAAAAATTTATATAGAGACATATCAGTTTATTTGGCCATTTTGTATACATATTTTAGATACTTTAACAGTAATGAATATTCACTATTTCATATAATAAATATAATTTTGTAATAAAGATGAACATACATAAATATTAATGCCCATTTCTGATGTTTTTCATGAGGTTAAATTTTAGAAATTATGTTATTATTGAGTAAATACATATCAAATGGATTATTGGATGTGTAAGATAGAAAAGATTTGAGTCTTAACCTATTACTACCAAATTGCCTTTCAGAAATTTATAACAAATTATATGAGCAGTATCTTATATGAGTGCTTATTTTTAGTATGTTAAAAGACTCTGAATATTATTTTATATTGTCTGACAGTTAGAAAATTAAAAAGTATAGTATATCTTGAATTGATTTTTAAAAATATTAATGGAATTAAAACTTTAAAAAATTGTTCATTGGCTGTTTAATTTTTTTTTGTTTTATGATAAATTGCCTTACCTAATTTATGTTAATTTTCCTGATGATGAGCTTTGATTGTGGTTTCACCTAGCTATTATTTCCCCTTAATTGAACATATTATTCTCAATCTTTATAATTAGAATTTTCTGTGAGAAATCATGCTAACCCATAGGGTTTTAAAGACGTAAGATCAACATTTATTTAGGTTATCTGTAAGGCAAGTGAACTGAAATTTAGTGTTTTGGTGGGCTTCCCATAGTATTATCTTTGTAATATAAATGCTGTACTAAGTTATATTTAGATCTAGACAAAAATGAAAATATACTACTATTTCCAATTAATGTTTATACAATGGATATGTACAGGATAGTTGAAGTGAATTATACAGTAATAATTGTATCAAACTAAGGCACATTTAGTATTTATCAAAATTTACATTATGTTTTTTTCTGTATTATTTTAGAATGATCTACACAGAGCCATTCAGCGTACACAGTCTGCAATGTTTAATCAAGTTTTGATTTTAATATCTACATTGCTATGCCTTATCTTCACCTGGTAAGATTGTACATATCAGCATTTTTATTGTGATAAAATAAATTCATTTAATTATAATTTCTAAAGAAAACCATATCCTAAACCATTTTCATTGATAGTCGGCTAACACAAATGAATAAATAAATAAATACATGTTCACCATAAAATGTAACAGATTACCAACAAAAATAAAAGTAAACCCTCCCTATAATCTCATGTTGTTTATAAAATGGGAAAGCACATGTATCATTTGGTATTGATAATTACTGCAACTCTGACATTTTCTCAAATACTGCAAACAGTCAGATCACAAAAACTTGTACTGCATTCCGTAGTTGTCAAACATGAATTTTTCCTTGGAATCACTGACACGAGGTGCCCTCAGCTTTGTATGTTCTTCAAAGTAGACACACTGTTGAGAAAAATGTCATTTCCCTTCCCAGTCTTTGCTGTGCCTCTCTACGTGATTCTTAGTGTGTGATCAGGCAGAAAGCACGGGCAGCTCTCCTGACAGAGTAAGGCCAGACATGGCACTTTGATTCATTATAAAAGTTATTTCCTCTTTTTGCAAAGTTACATTTTTATAATTATAGAAAAATAGTGCACCACACATATGGATTCATGTAGGTCCTTAATGAGAGGAAAAATGTGAAAATCAGAAAATGAGATAGAATAAAATGTCTATTTTGCAGGAGTCTTAGATATTATGTGTAATTGTGCAGTGACCTGAATTTGACCCTACTGAGAAAGAGAAAAAGCTAATTAAGGAGTACCAAAACAAAAGAAAAACAGAAAAAAGAATTCGCATGTACACTAATAGGACTCAGCTAGGTATAAACAGACCTATACGTGCATGTATATAAATATAGATATATACGCAGCACTTGGTAGTACATAATTCATAATTTTATTAAGTGAATGTTAAATGTATTTTATTGCATACTTTCACATTTAAAAAATACACAGATTTTAAGATATTTAATGCCTTTAAAAATAAAATATTCCTGTCAAATTGACACAGAAATCATATCTTTCAGATTCTTTACCTTTCACAAATCATCTTCTTGGTTCACCTAGCAGCTAATGCTTGAATATGAAATATTAATGGTAATGACTTTCCTTCTAAAGTCACTAAAAATTCTTAATTTCAATATAATGATATTATTTGGGTAATTTAGCAGTTTTCTCATCACAAGGAAAAGTAAAGTTAAAAATTTTATGCATGTATGGTATTTATATGCTCATTTTTAAATGGCTGGAAAATTACAAAAACTAAAATTAAATGATTTCTAAATATGGTATGGGAGACTGTTAAAGTAAATTTAGTAAGGAGGTAATAAGGACAAATCATCTTTACATGATGGTAATTTGTGATACTTTTGTTCAGGAGGCAATCCTCATCACCATAAATCTTCATCTCCAGAGGGCTCTCTATGCACTCCTCGGTTTTCTTCATACACTTGTATTTTTTTTTTTGTGGAGTTTTATTTTCCAAGGCAAGAATTAGACAACTTTCTTAAGTAAGAAATGCGACAATGCTAGAAGGGGTTTTCATCATTTATAATGCAATTTCTCTTATTAAAATCATCTCTACTTCATCTTTTTGTTTTATTTAGTATTATAGTTGTTTTCATTGTGTGTGTTTTAAACTAAATGTACATTAATATGTCCTGGAAATATAATATATATAATATCTAGAATGGAAAACTTGATATTTGATTTTTTTGTGTGTTCTCTATACTGCAAGCAGAATGTCTTGATAAGTCATGATTGGTTATTAATATTAAGATAGATTAGATCTTATTTGAGATTACCATCAAAACTGTAATTACCTACCAAAAATGTATTAATGGTATTATTTTAGTCATAAAATATTTAAGACTATTTAATAAGGAGTTACACTACACACAATGTAAAATACAAACATACACAAAAATATAGTAAGTTAAACAAATAGAAATGTTTAGGTAGTCTGTCCAGGACACACTCACCAGCTTTATACTATCAGGGACTAAATCTCCTTGTCTCTTGTTTTTTGTATAATTTCTGTCTTGTGGTTCAAGATGGTCACTCTGTTCTTGCCATTGCATTTTCACACTTGCCTATAGGAGGGAACATAAGAAACAATTTAGAATTTGCATGTTTAAATTATGCTGGAGTATGGTTATAATATGCACACATGGCTGAAAGGAATTGGAAAAAATGTAACCTAGGTGGGCAACAATATACCCCGATGAATAATGTACTATCACAGAAAAAAGAAAAACTGGATACTGTGGAACAGTGAGACATCACTTGTTTACGACTAGGGCTGTACTAGTTTGGTGCCCTTGGACAACTTTTTGACACTTCACTGAAGAGGAGAATATTAATTATGAGGATTCAATTAGATATGTTTATAAAGTGTCCAGCCAAGGGCATGGCATATTGTGTGAACACTCCAAAAATTTTAGTTTTTTTCTGACTACAAATTTTCTCTTTATATAAGATGATTAAATTATCATGTAAGTCCATAAACTAATATTGAAGCAATGTGACCTATGTAATACTAGAAAACTGAACCACCATGCCTAAAGTATGTATTGAATAGGAAATATGGGAAAACATCTCTTTCCACTATATTATATTCAGGTTTTCTTCTCTTCCTACACATTTTGAATACTTGTTTATGCTAATTAACTCCACCAGTTAAAGTTAGGGGTATCTCTCTATAGGTACATTTCTGATAATACTTTTAATTTTATGAATACAACATCACAACAAACCCATGGTTCCAGTCTCACTTTGTTTAGAGAACTTGTAAAATTTATCTTAGAGTAAGATAACAGGGAAAAATCAGGGTCATGGTAAGTACGTGAATGATTTTTAGGCTTCAGACAGAGGAGTGATTATTCTATAAAAATAAGAATAAACTACTTTTGGATTATTTAGGAGTATTTCTCCTATGACCATAATTTTTTACCTATTTTCTGAATATTGAGCAATGGTATACCATATCACAAAGTACTATTTTTCTCCTATGTGTCCTATAAGAGAAATTTATCTCAGACTTTTTTTTGCATTTTTCTTATATCACAGAGCAAGACTGTCAGTGTTTTTCCAATAAGAAATTTGAATATGCATATTATAATTTAATCCAGTGAAATTCAGGAACTAATGTGTGGTTAAAATGGCTGAGTTGTTCACAAAGCTCACAATATTAAAATTACCTGTGTTAGAAATCTGTTCTATAGTTTTAAAATGTATCTTTTCCTCATCATTATTAACATCACAAAGACTATCATTAAGCATCTGTCTACAAGGGACACATGCTCAAAACCAAACTGAAATAAAAATTAAGCTGCTTCTCCACTCTGTGTAGGGAATGTGCTCAGAATTGTTTTTCTTGTCATTGCGATGGAATTGGACTAATATGTCCACATGTTGGCTGTGTATCCCTCTTGATCAATAATGCACACTTCCAAGACAGCTGGGAATTGTGATTCATTCTGTGTCTCTGAAACAAAGCAGAGTAAACTGGTACATCCGGGAATTAAGCGTATGACTTTATCTTAATTATTAACATATTCTAACCAATAATAAGTACCATAATTTATAATGCATTTGGTGTTTCTAATTTTACATTGACATTTATTTTACAGCTACTTTGTTTCAAATTTTGATTTTGTTTGAATTGGTTTTTTTTTATATTTTCATGTTATTTCTTTGAGTTATAATACAAAGAACTATATTTTGTTAATTGATATTTTTTACTTAAATTCAATGTGAAAAATTCAACTCAGATTATTTCAGGAGGAAATAAATTATATATTGGTTAAAAGTATCTAGTTAAATATTACTAACATAATTTGAGAGTATTTAGATTTTCTATATGCATTGATTAATACTTATTTGAATGCCAGATACTTAAGTTCTTACACTATATATACTGGTTTAACTCTTAAACAGCCACTTGGAAAGTGAATAGTATGAAAATAAGGGCTGTGGGTTGGAAAAATTATAATTATCTCAAGATGGTCTATGTATGTTAATTGTCACCATCACAATATTTGATTCATAGTTTTGGTTTTTCAAATTTGTTTTGCTTATATCTTAAGTAAATGACAGAAAGTGCATTTGTCTGTAAATGTAGCAATTGATTACTACTTAAGGTTTATATTGTATAAGGACAAATAGAAAATTATTTGACCTAACTTTTGCATATGTGGACAGAAAGATTTTAGGCAGTTAAGTAAGGTAAATTCAAGATTGAATAAAGGAGAATATGACTAGTATGCATAAATAATAATATCATTAATATTAATCTCTAAGAAACATGGTTTTGAGCCAAAGTTGTATATTAAATTGGGCACCATATTTGAATTGTGACGACAATGTATCATTATTTTCAAACATGCAGATACCTAGAATAATAACTAATATTTCAAATTGTTATGTCTAGTACTTTTCTGAGCACTTTACACGTTAACCAATTTTATTTTCAACAACCTGTAAGGTAAATGCTATAATTATTTTTATTTTATAGGTGAAGAAATTAAATTACAAATCTGATATCCATTTTCCATCTGACGTAACGGTTCCCAGAACATTGTTCACAAGTTTCCAAGAAAAATTGAGTCAAAACTTATAATTCTATCAAACCAATCCATCATTGAATGAGGGTAATATGTATTTTGTTTCAAATGTGTAAGAAATTAGAAAGTTTGCTACCCAAATATCATTAAAGATGTAATCCAAAAATTAAAAAAAAAAAAGAATAGAAAAAAAATATAAGCTATGAGAAGCAGTCAGATATGCAATAGCAACATATTTGATCTGTCCCTGGAAAAACCCATTTTCACACTGCACTTTATTTGGAGAGGTGCAGTTGAAAGACTTACCCAAATAGAGACCATTAGATGTCATTGGTTGTGGGTTGGTATGGTATGACAACTTTGATTTTCTCTCACTCCTTCACCCTTGCTTATAACTAGAGACCTTTCTTCTGGTAGGAGTATAAACCAGAGAAAATTAACAACAACAAAAATGGTGCCTCTTCTCATCTTCTAGGTGAAAATTTTTATTTTTGCAATAATGGCAAAGCCAGTTTTTCTATTGTTGAAAGAAATTCCTCACTCTCCTAGGCATTGTCTTTCTCTCTGTGTAAAAAGGTTAGTGAGTTATTCCATAAACCACAAATTGGGAGTCAGTATACAATGCAATTTGAAAAGTGATGAAAACTGAGTATCTTTTGCCTTGTGGCTTAATGCACAATCATGAATTTTCTTCATTTTAAAATAATGAAAAATCAGCTGATTTATTTGAATAGATCAGGATTCAGATTAGATGAGAGTAAAAGTAAAATTTCAAGAAACAAATAAAAAATAGAAGTAAATAAAAAATAGAAGTAGAAGAAAATTAAAAATCCTAAGTAATGAAGATTTAAACAGGATGGCACATTTATGATAATGTTCCTAGCATTTAACCAATAGTTTCAGTAACTTTGTTATTCTGTGTTGTGTTTAAGTTCTGAAATTAAGAGATAGGAAGGGAAAATTCTTAAGGCATAAATTCAGAAGTTATATGGAGACAAAAAGAACTGTCAAAATTGTATTTATCATTTTATAAGTAATATGTATTATCATAAAATGATGCATGAGATTTATAAAAAAATTCAAAGGTTTTTTTTTTTAACTAAAAAGCTGCAGATGTTTTACTAGTTATATCTTTCTCCCAGAAGCACTAATCTTGAAACACATTCATAGAATTACCTCAAAAACAAAAATAACCCTCCAGAAAATGTAAAGTCCCAACATCTCCAATTATCCTGTGTTCCATGGGAATATTAGATGTTAGGCAGATACTCTACAGGAAATGAAAATGATTATTTGGGATAATTTGATTGGTATTCACTCAATAAATTCCAAAGTGCAAGCTGTGGGCTGATTTGAATGCTAATGTCTGAATTATAGGCATGAAATCAAAGCGTTAGATGCTTTCAGCACAGAATGCCATTGCTAATTAAGTTTTTCTAGCAGTGGGATTCATGGGGAGTACATGGATATTTAAGGTTATTTATTCCTGCCATGTGACTTTTTTTCCCTCTCAAAACATTTTTATTTTATAAATTAACATTTAGCAGGTGGTGGAAAAGTTTATAGTCTCAATATTTCCTTTCATTAGAATTAACCCATGCCAAAGCTTGAAAAGCTTATATTACTAAATGTATAGTTAGCAATTTAAAAGAAGCAAATTTAAAAAAAAAAAAAAACAACAGAGTTAAGTGATTTATTATTTTGTTATTAATTACAGAACCTATTTAAGTAAGCAAATCAGTTGTGAGTTTTCAGCTATTTCAAGGGGATAACATGAGCGTTTGCATTTTAAATCCTAATTAAATGTTCGGATTTTGTTGCAGAATTATGTAACACTGAAATTATTTTGTATGGACTTGTGTCAAAGATAACACTTAAGAATGTTTTGTAAAGAAGCAAATCTTGCAGCCACTCTTAAACCCAGCATTCTTCATGAGATTATCTTGAAATGTTTTTAATAATAAAATGCATTTTTCTAAAAAAAAACAAAAACCTTAACTCTTAATTTTTAATAAAAGTGTATCTAATTCATTTAAGTTCCTTTAATATTTGAAGTAAAGTTTACCCAGTACAGTTTTCAGTGTTCAGCGTATTTTCTACTTTTTAGTACTGCCTTCTTATGAAGCAGTCACCCTCTTAGGACTGAGAGTATTACACCTATGCATTTATTTTGTATTATAATAATAACAAAAAATGTATATGACATTGCAGTGGCTTAATCTGACTCAGTGCAGATTGAGGCTGAGATGAGAGATAAGGTAGGGAGTCTCACACTTTTTAGCTTCATGCATCACTTACACTGGAAACTTTGCTTTGAAAAACTCCATAAACCTTTCAAGTGCCCAGGGCTTCATCTCTATTTAAGAATTCTGGCTCTTATCTCTGTAGAAAGTTTAGGCATATCATCCTTGTGGATGGTGCACTTTAAGGCTGTAACTCACCTGGGTGCCTTCTCCCCTGTGCTCTTAGGCAGCAACTGAGTGCTGACTTCCTTAGGTCAGGGCAGGCTGTGCACTGAGTTATATTAACTGCTGGCTTATTCTTACAAGAATGGGTAGGAAACTTTGAGTAAAAGTAGCTTATCAATCAATTATAAAGTCTCAATTCTGGTTTATTCTGTGTTCAAGCTTTTGCATTTACCATGTGGATTTAATACTAGTTGTTTTTAATATAGTTATCTTATGTTGCTTATTATGAACTTTCTCAATTTCCATCTTAATGATGGCTGTTATGACTAGAGAGTTGCTTTCCTCATTAAGCTTTAAGGTGTGCTTGCAATTGATAAAAATCATAAACTATGGAAATATATAGTCCTGGGTTTCATATTATGTCTTTTCATTAATTAATTCAGCGCTATAACTTTATACTATTTAGCTATTCAAATTTAAGCTTAAGGTCCACACTATTTGGATAACATTACCACATAGGATTGGGTGAAAATCATTGAATTAATATATAAATAGTAAGTAAGTAGAAAACATGATTCATTGTATGAACCAATAAATTATTATTATTTGATTTTAATATAGTAATTGAAGAAATACAGCAAATAGAAAATAGTAGGGAAAAAGATATGCTGAGAATATTGCTTCATTTGGGGTGGGGGACATTATGCTTGAATGAAAATGTTATTTCATCACTGTTTTCTAAACTGGCTACTCTATATCCTTTTAAAAATCAGTTTTAATACCAGGCAGTTTGGAGAAAGTACATAATAGATGTGTGATGATAAACACTGAATAAAAGATAGGAGTAAAAATATCATTTTGTTGAGAGCATGGTTCGTTTTTGATTGGGGTATCAGTGGAGAAATAAATTGCCTCAACTGGAAAATTAAAAGAATTAGTTTCAGAAAACATGTATTAAGACAAGGAATGCATAACAGTTTGTGTATAAACACTCATACTTACACACTAATACATATTCTTTTCTTTAACTACATCAGGCCTACAATCTTGAGGGCTTTTAGATAATTTTTCTATAAGATATTTGTGGTACATAGTATATCTATGTAATTCAGTACATGTGTGTTAAACACTTGGTATATGTCTGATAATAATTATGCTTATGGAAATGAACATTTCAGTATATGACCTTAAGAATCTTACAGTGTTTTGGGAAAACCTTTTAGCAGAGTATTATACTATAAATATGAATGAAGTTATAATAGAACACAGAGAAGGTAAAATTTAATTTTCCCCAATAATTTCTTCTTCTTCTTCTTTTTTTTAATAATTTCTTCTAATAATTAGTGGGTTACCTGAGGAGCCTATGGTGGATAAAATAAAAATTCTTAAGACTTAGAAATTGGGGGTGGTGCCTATGGCTCAAAGGAGTAGAGTGCTGGCCCCATATGCCGGGGGTGGTGGGTTCAAACCCAGCCCAAGCCAAAAAAAAAAAAAAAAAAAAAGACTTAGGAATTGGTAAAGGCACTTTGCTGAAAATGGAAGAACATTTGAAGCTGGTCAAGAAAGATGTTTTGATGATCAAGGAAGAAGACATGAAGAAGTAAAATATGTGACAACAGTAGCACAAGTGGAACAAATAGAATTATATGGAAGAAAGGCTCTGGGGACATTTTTTGTGATTTAGGAAATAGGAGTGCCTTAAGACTTGAATAAAGGCAATTGAGAGAAGATGATCTAGGTGATTGCTTAAACTTGGAGATGCATGGAAGATAGACATTTGCTGTGTTGAATTGTGCTTGGCTTCCAAAGAGTCAAGGAACAACTAAAGAGTTTGGCTGAGGCTTCTCTACCTAAACATAGTGGGAAGTTTGAGTAGAGCAATGTCAGAGAGGTCTCCAACTCGACCAGGCCTCACAGACAGGGTACCTCTGGTCCTCAGAGCAAAGACCTCTCCACTTTCCTTAGGACAGCTATCACTTGCTCAATGAGCAGATAAAAGAAAATACCTCATTTAAGAGGGCAAGCAATTAAAGTATGGAAAACAAACAATCATCTAGCTAGATCTCTAATGAAATAGACTTGCTCAAGGAAATAGAGCAAGGGATTTAGGAGTTATATCTGGATTGATATATTGATATACCTAATCAGTATTATAAATGTTAGTAAAAGAAAGGACAAAAGATAAAGGAAATACAGTAATTAAGGAAATAGTAGGGAAAAAGTTTTGCTGTTTTGAAGAAAAATGTAGACTGGGGATTAAAACATGAGAAAAAAACATAATGCATCTCAGGAAATTTCTGCTAAAATCACTTGATGTCCAAGACAGAGAAACGTGTTCAAGCTTCTGTTAATAAAATAATAGATTATTTACTTACTTATATGTATCACTTATTAATAATAGATAGGTAGATGGACTTCTACAGATCCTAGTTTCTATAAACTTAGTTGGCAAAGGGACTTTGAAGGTATAATTGAGGTCACAGACAATTGAATTAAGGAAAATATCTTGGATTATCCAGGTGAGTTTAAGTCTAAATCTGCATGAGCCTTTACCAGAAGAAAAGTCTGGGGCTGGAGTCAGACAGGTTTACTGTGAGGAAAGATGAGTCAGAAGGAAAAGTCTCAGGGGCCTGAAGTGTGAAAAAGAACCTGACTGGCTATTTCCTTCTTTAAAGACCACAAACCAAGGAACTTATGAGGTGACTAAGGGCTGAAATTTATTCTTGGCCAAAAGCCAGAAAGGAAACAAGACCTTTGTCCAACAATCATAAAGAACTAAACTGCCCAAAATCTGTGTGAGCTTGAAAACACATTTTTCCTCTGAGGTCAAGTGTCAGTCAACTCCTTGATGTCTGCCTTGGGAAACTTGTAGCAGAGAGACCAGCTGAACCCAGTTGGACTTCTGACCTTGAATACTGTGAGAAAATGAATTTACATCATTTTATATGTTAAGTGTGTGTTAATTTTTTTACAACATAAATTTTTAAGGGAAAAATCAATGTATTTGCAATAACCATATTATCTGGTAAACTTGAAATTCCATGATGGTGGACATACATGGTTAGGCATTTGAGAGAAAAGGCCTGAAATCCAAGAATTCTGTACTTACCGCTCTAGGTGTAAGAATGCTATTTCAGGAAATATAAAGATTAAGAGTACATGTACCATGTGAGAAAATATTTAGGAAAGAATAATAAAATATGGACAGATGAGCAAATATTAGGTGATCTGTGAATTATGCAGTATATTTAATCAACACTATTGGGAAACTAATATATTCCTTGGGCAAGTGGATAAAGTTGGTGCTTTCAGATAGTGTATATTACATCTGGGTATGGGCAGAAATGGGTGATAAATCTTAAATAAACAAGTATGTGTGTTTTTCTGTTGAATACTGATAAGAGCTATAAAAACAAAGCAGAGTAAAGGTGTAGGGAAAGATAGGAAAGTATAATTTTAAATAGTTTGGTGATAGAAGGCTTTAAGGAATAACATTTAGGGATACACTTGAGTGATGTCATCATTGGACATGGTATGATCTCAGATATGCCTCTGGAGTTTGGGTGATCTTTTCTTCTAGAGCAAGAAAAGATCATTTAATGTGATAACATTAAAATGAACAATCTGAGAGGTCAGACTATGTCTGTCAGTATCCAGCCAGGAAAAAAAAATTCTCTCTATGTTTATCATAAGAAAGAATTGTTTGCAAAACTATTGGCAGTTCTTGAGGAACAAAAATGAGAATGTGAGATTATTTGATTCCTTAAATTTAAGACAAGAAACAATAAAAACTCTAGAATCTACACAGTGTGAAGAAATACTTCAAATATTGGGGTGGCTAAAGATTTTATGATGAAGACCTCCCTAGCAATTGCAGCAACACCAAAAATAAATAACAGATTTGATCAAGCTAAAAAGCTCTGCACAGTAAGGGTACCACAAACAAAGCAAAGAGATAGCCCTTAGAATGGGAGAAGATTTTTGCATGTTATGAATCTGACAAAGGCCTGATAACCACAATGTATTGAGAATTCAAATTAATTGACAAGAAAAGAACAGACAGCTCCATTTCTTTTCTTTTATTATTATTCTTTTTTTTTTGAAAAGAGACAGAATCTCACTTTGTCGCTCTCAGTAGACTGCTGTGGCGTCACAGCTCACAGCAACCTCCAGCTCTTGGGCTTAGGTGATTCCCTTGCCTCAGTCATCCAGGTAGCTGGAACTATGGGCCCCTGCCACAATGCCCAGCTATTTTTTTGTTGTTGTTGCAGTTTGGCCAGGGCCGTGTTCAAACTCACCATTCTTGGTATATGGGGCCCACGCCCTACCTACTGAGCCACAAGTGTCACCCAGACAACCCCATTGTTGAGAGGGCAAGAGACTTGAACAGAAACTTCTCTGAAGATGACAGAAGAATGGACAACAAACACATGAAAAATGCTTATCATAATTAATCATCAGAGAAATGCAAATCAAAACTACCCTAACTCCAGTAAGATTAACCCACATCACAAAGTTCCAAAATTAAAGTTACTGGCATAGATGTGGAGAGAAGGGAACACTTTTACACTGCTGCTGGGATTGCAAACTAATAGAACCTTTGTGGAAAGAAGTGATACCAGATTTTTGATACTGGATTTCCAGGCTCTTGGTCTCGAGGATTTGATGAATGAATTGACGGACCACAGGATCAACAGTAAGTTAGGTTTTATTCAACAGGTATTACAGCTCTCACAAAGAGCCAAACTTCCTGGCAGAGCAGATAAGATAAATTTTATACAAGTGTCACAGCTCTTACAAAGAGCCAAACCTCCTTGCAGAGCAGGGTAGAAGTGTTACAGCTCTTACAAAGAGCCAAACCTCCTTGCAGAGCAGGGTATAAGTGTTACAGCTCTTACAAAGAGCCAAACCTCCTTGCAGAGCAGGGTATAAGTGTTACAGCTCTTGCTCTTCTGCTCTCTCTCCCTTGGAGGTCTGAGGTGATCTACCCTTGAGCTCTCTACTCAGGGGCTTATATAGGGGCAATTGTCCAATGAGCTTTTGGGTCCTGAAAACAGACCAATCAGGAGCAGGTTTTGAAAATGGACCAATCAGGAATGCACTGGCGGAATCCCCAGTGTTTGCCCTTGCTCCTGTCCAGTTCTTTGGGCTACTGGAGCCTCTGTTGGTGGAGGTAAGCTCCCCCCACTTGCCTATGCACCAGCCTGCTGGTTCCTCTGCCAGCTGCTGCCACCAACACCAGCAAGATGGAGGTGGCAGGTCCTCCAGCCCAGCTTGGCTGAGCTGGCTGGGGCGCCACCTGTCCGGTATCAGAAGTATGGAAAATTCTCAACTAAAAGTTGACCTTACATTTGATCCTGCAATCTGATTACTAGATACTTCCTGAGAGGAACAAAAATCATTTTATCACAAAGACTTTTATACCAGAATGTTTATTGCAGCTCAATTGATTACCAAGTTGTGGAAGTAACCCAAACACCCATCAGCCTATTAATGGCTTAAGAAATTGTGGTATATGTATACCACAGAATACTATTCAGCCATAAAAATGTATGAAGACTTTACATCTTTATGTTTACCAAATGGAGTTGAACACATTTTTCTTACTAAAGTATCTTAGGAATTGGAAGAAAAGTATCCAGTGTCCTTAATACTATTATGAAACATAAAGTGGACATGCACATATGAACAATAAAGCACAAACAGTCTAGCAAGGGGGAGGGGGGGAAGGAAAAGGGGAGTGGAGAGGGTGATTGGCCGGAGGAGGGAGGACGTTTGGCAGGATCTCATCAGCTGTGCACAATTTGAGGGTGTTTAGCACCCCCCGATAAAGGGCTGGCTCTTCTATATCTTGAACTTTATATTGGAAGTGAGAACAATGTAACCTAAAAATTTGTACCCTGATATTAATTTGAAATTAAAAATAAGTTCAAAAATTAAAAAGAAAAATAAAGTGTAAATGGTAAAGTTGGAAGAATTATGGCTGCTGCCTTGTAAAAATTCAGGAACTACATGATCACTGATTTTGGAGGATTCTGGGAGTCAAAAGACTTCCATCGATGTTGTTGCTACCACCTGATCAAAGTGTTCCAAGTGCCACAGTGCTGAGAGTATGGAGCATCCATTCCTGAGACCTAGTGCTTCAGTTTGCTGCAGCCACTTGAATACCTTCTACTAACACACTGAGCAGAAGCCAGGAGTCCACACATATCAGCTGTGACCTAAAAGGCTGAAAGAAGATGAAAGACCTGGCAAAAACAGTTTCTCACTGTGGTAGTTAAATTTATGTCAACTTGGCAGAGGCTCAGCGTGCTCAGTTAGTGGGTCAAACATTCTGAGTATTTTGCTAGTGTGGATTTTGATGTGACTAACATTTTGATAGGTAGAGTAAAACAAATTGCTTTCTGTAATCTAGGTGGATCTCATCAGTTGAAGACCTGAATAAAACAAAAAGATCTACCCTCCCTACGCTCTCTGAGAGGCTGACTTCAGACTTCATTCGCAACAATGGGCTCCCCTGAAATCTTCATCACCACCAGCTTCCTTAACCATGTCAACCAATTCATTATAATATGTAGAACATTGGTTCTGTTTCTCTGGAGAACCCTGACTAATACATCTCCTGTATCCCAATGTGCCTGTAGTGCCTCTACGCTAAGAGAATCTAAGCTGAAGTCGAATGACAAGGGAGTTGGAGAATTTTACTTTGCACATGTAGTTTATGACACCGAGCTTAGCTTGAAAAAGCTGATAGGGAACTGAGGGCAAACAAGATTGCCTGGCAGAGGTAGTTTGGGACATCATGAGTGGAAACAGAGAAGAGACAGAAGAGTTCATCAAATTAGAGGTCATGGAGAGCAGAAGAGCAGAGTTGAAGGTCTGACTTTTAATGTGTAATTTCAGATATTAGTGGTGACTAAGATAAAGAGTGTGAAGGGCATAATGACATCAATCATCATTGCCTTTTGTGTACAGGTGGGTCTTTAATCTCAGAGACTCATAGGCAGTTTATAGCAATGAAGTAGTAATGCGGTTGTAGCTGGCAGTGGTGGTATTACCAGAAACATGCAGAGCTTCATGTGCCTTTTTAAAATCTTGCAGAAATTAAAGGATGTGACTGAAGAGTGTAAAGGTATTCTTACAAAGAACAAGGGACCTTATAGAGGCCTCTCTTAAGTCTGTGTAAATTAAACTATTGTGGGATAATAAACATGCTATGTGGGAATACATGCCTATTAGAAAATTCTAACAACTGTCTTGAACAAAAAAACTAAATTACCTGAGCAAACTTAGGAGATGAGGAAAGAGAATTTGGGAATAATATTAAAGCAATGCAAAGATTTACTTGGGAGGATTTTTAATGAGTGATATAGAAAAGAAGTGATAATCGCTTCGTCAAACCTATAAAAACAAGGGTAAAAGGAGTAACAACAAAGTAAAATTAAAACAATAATGAAAAAATATTTAAGTAACAAAATCAAATACGTAAACTCTCTGACCTCTCAAATATCAAGGGACTATTTCTATTGAAAAAGAAAACGCCTGACATAGTAAAATATCACTGCTGTTTATAAGAAGTATTCTTAAAGTGGTAAAGGGATAGCAAGAAAATGCAAATAAAAAGACTAAAAATACTAATATTTATTAATTCATTCAACATAACTTTGTGTTTATTCTAGGTGCTAGAGCTAGAGCAGTAATTATAATGATCAAAACCTGTCTCTGTTTAACTTAGGTTTAAGGACAATAAACAAATAAATATATAATATTGGTTAATAAGAAAGATGAAGAAAAATCTGACGTGAGGATAGAGGCAGATAGGATTCTTTTTTTTAAGCTTGGGTCTCAGGGAATGGATCTCTAAAGAAGTGGAATTCAAATATTGAAATATTTGAAGTATGTGAACCACGCATATTTTTGGAAAAAGAGTGTACCAGACAGAGGGGCAGTAAGTGCAAAGCTCTGGGACCCAGTCTTTCATTTACTTACTTGAGGAACATTCTCAGACAGATATTTTAATACAGATAACTTTGGCTATTATCTTGGGAATAGGTTGTGGGGAGACAAGGACAGAAGCAGAAATCCTGGCTAGAGGGCTATTATGGGACTGCAGGAAGAAGTTAATAGAAATTTGACCTAGCATGGTAGCAAAAAAGTAGGCAGTGATTAGCCTTGCAGTATTTGAAAATAGAAGTGAGACCATTTGGTTCTAGATAAGATATAAGATATGAGGGGAGGGAACCCCTCAAGAATAATTTTGAGATCTGTATTCTGAAAAAACTATGTGGATGATGATGCCATATACAAGGATGGGAAAATCTAGAAAGGAACATAAAAAGGAAGAGAAATAACATTTTCAGTATGTTTGAGATACCTTTTAGAAATCCAAGAGGAAATGTTAGGTTGCCATTTAGCTCTAGGAGTCTAGAGTCCAGGAGAGGGCTTGGGATCAGAACTGAAAGTTTGGAAATCCCTGGCATGTAGATGACTACTGAAGACAAAGGAGAGAAGAGAATGAGTAGGCCATGACAAACGGGGATCTCTGCTCAAAAACAGAACAAAACAAAAACCTTAATAGGGTAGTGAGAGACGTTATATCAGAACAAATGGCACAGTTTACAACATAGGATCTTCATTCACCCATGTGTACCCCAAAAATGTGGTCTTTAAAATATATAAAGAGAAAAATGAGTGAACATGTAATGAATACTTGATAAAAATTTAATCGTAGCAGAATTTTATAAAGAATCCTATTACTAAAATGGATTCAAAAATTTTTTTTTAATTTTCCACTTCTCCAAACATAGCTCTTTCTATACCATCCAACCCAGATGGTTGTCTATTTTAAACTATAGTCAATGTCAGAGCTTTTATCGTGCATTTTTATTATTACAAACACATTTTCCTTCTATCAAGCAACCAAATCCATGTTGAATTCATACATCTTTTATAAAACACCATAAATTCTATTTTTTTGTTGTTTTAAAATGCTCCTTATTTTTTCATCCTGTCTTTCCCTTCTGATTAACTCCTCATTTGTTAGCTAACTCCTGAAATTGCTTAGACACTTTGACCTTTCAACTGAGTGTGGTCTTTTTATACTTAAGATTGTGATTCATTACTGTTCCTATTAGAAAATTCCCTAAATTATTTTACCATATTATAGATTTTCCTCGTTCTGGCCTATAATCTTTGCCAGTTATTTTAGAGCATTTTGGTGTGTTGAGAGATTCATTTTAGCACTGTCTCCTTTTTCTCCTGCATTGCTTAAACCGATGTTCTCTTCTACCCAGGTCAATATACCAGGATTATATTGGCTGCCACTAATATTTTACTATACAAATATTATATAGAATATTTCTGATTTTTCCTAATAATCCAGGTTCATTTAACCACTTAATAGTCTTCTTATGGTTCTTGTTTGTTAGCTCATTGGATTTATTTATTATAAATTTTTATTATGTTTATGTATGTGAGTGTGTGGGTATATATATATATACACACACACACACACACACACACATTCCTTTTGGGCATTTATTTTTAGGTTCCTGGTTGGCTAGCATATTGATTTTAGTATGTTCTAAATATCTCATTTGAATTTCATATGAGCTTGTTTTCTCTAATGTGCCTACTGTGAAGGTGGAAAACCACTTTCAACCCCCTGCTTTATAATTGTCTTTTATGTGGATATTGGAGAGCTCTCAGTCTCAGTCTTCTTTTCTTTAAGTCAAATGCTTTAACTTTTCTCCCCAGGATTTTTTTGTTTGTTTGCTTTTGTCTAAATCTTTTCTATTTTATAATTATAAATTCAAATGGAGCCCACAGCTGAATAATGACAAAGATCAACATAATTTATATAAAAGCACTTTGTAAATTATAAAGTTCTATTCAAACATAATACAGTCTTTTGTTGCTATAATTTAGGGGAAGTATTCCTAGTTTAGTAAAGTGGTTGTTCTTAGGTTTTATTTCACACAGGAACATGTTTATTTATAGCTACCTAAAATGATGATGAAGTTAAAAAAATGGCCTTGGAATTGAAGATATCTTGGTTGTGTCTCTTTCTTGCTGTGTGATTTTAGTTAAATGATAGCCTCCCTGAGCCTTAATTTATTCACTCACCAAATACAGAAAAAATATATAAACTTCAAGAAAAGATTCTAGCCACGCGTTGTGGCGGGAGCCAGTAGTCCCAGCTACCCAGGAGGCTGAGACAAGAGAATCTCCTAAGCCCAGGAGTTGGAGGTTGCTGTGAGCTGTGTGGCACCACAGCACTCTACTGGAGGTGATAAAATGAGATTCTGTCCCTACAAAAAGAAAAAAAAAAAGGAAAAGATTTGAGGAATTTTTAAAAATAAACATTAAATTGGGTTAATATAACAGAAAAAATCAGCCTAGTAGAGATTAAGCATAAATCTTACATGAAGTTTGCAGGCAGTTGAAATGGAGAGAGAGATGTGAGATGTAATTATTTAGCATTCTTTATTAGAAAGGAAAAAAAACATGTTTCATGTTGGAATTAATGTCCTCCCTGTCCCCTCTGCAGAACTCAGGAGTTTTATTCTGCAGGCAAAATGATATAGATGTTACATATAAGACAGTGGAGAAGCACAATATATATTATTTCTTATAAAATTTTTATAATGCACAAATGGCATTTCCTTCCTTCCAGTTGTTTAGAGTTTTATTAATACTTGGATTGTCTCATCTAATTCTTGTAATAGCCCTATGACACAGAGGTACACGTTAGCATCTGTAGAGGAGACAAATGAGGTCAGATAGGGTTAAGCATTTCTTAGGTAGTAATGCACCAGGAATGAGTCTGCACTTGTCTGACCATGCTTGACTTCCTTTCCAAGTAATGAAGCCTGAACAGTAGTTTGAAAGCCATTCTTCTTTCAGGGGACATGTTTTGGTACAAAATTATGGTCTTTTGCCTGGTTCAACTTTGTCGTGGGAGATAAATTAGAAAATCTAGAGAAGTGGAAGAATAATTACACTTTTACTTAACTTTCCCCAACATTATTGTCTCTCCAGACCTTTGATAAGAGTTAGAGAGGTTATCAAGGCTCTTCCTGCTCCTGGTGACCTGTCTTCTCCACCTACCTAGGTGAGCTCATAGATGCGTATGGCTTCCAAGACCATCTATAAGCTAATAACTTTAGGAGTTTAAAATAACTTTCTTGATTTTTGTGTCTTTCTCTTTCCTCTCTGTTAATTATCTCACATTCACCAGCCCCTTAAAGAAGTCAAAAAACTGGGAGCATTCACACTCCTTCTTTTCTTTACACTGAATGCCTGATGCATCAACAACCCCTACTGGTTCCACCTCCAAAATCTGTCCATCCACTTTTTATCAGCATTGTTATTACCCCTGTCAAGCAACCATTATCTCTTGCTTGAATGATCTGCTCTGTTTGCTAATATCTTGCTCTCTTGCAATCCTTAACTCTCAGATCAATTAATACTGTACTTTTTTTTTTTTTTTTTTTTGAGACAAGAGTCTCATTATGTTGCCCTCAGGTAGGATGCCACAGCACACAGCAACCTCAAATTCTTGGGCTTAAGCGATTGTCTTGCCTCAGCCTCCCAAGTAGCTGGGACTACAGGTGCCCGCCACCACGCCTGGCTATTTTTTTGCTGTTGTCATTGTTGTTTAGCAGGCCTGGGCTGGGTTTGAACCAGCCAGCCCTGGTGCATGTGGCTGGCGTCCTAACACTAAGCAACGGGCGCAGAGCCTATGTTGTACATTTTCCTCATCAGTCATCTTTCTCACTCTGGCTTTCTTTTTTGTGCCTTGATGATGTTAGGATGATTCTTAATGTGTTGGTTTTGAGACAAGTGTTTCCCTGGCTTGCATGTTCTTCACTTAACTTTTAGTCTCCCTTAGGTTGGTACATATGACAAATCCTTAAAGAAATCTTTTTGACAGGTCAGTTAAGGGTCTTGGAAATACTACTATACGATACTTGCTTTGTAGTACATTAGCCTTCTCTGTTGTCTTTAATCATTTACCTTTATCAGAAATTTATTTGTTTCTTTTATTTATATAAAATGTCTTCCGGAAATTAAACTGAGTTTGATCAGGACATTAGGGGCAAAACACTTAACTGAAAATGAAAAAGCAAGAGAAAGGAAAAATAAAACAATGTGATTTTTTAATTTTAAGTTCCGTTACTGGCTTTATTTTTTTGTTGTTGTTGTTGTTGGGGATTCATTGTGGGTACACAGAACCAGGTTATATTGATTGCCTTTGTCAGATAAGGACTCTCTTATAGTTGTGTCCCACTCCAAAAGGTGTACCACACACCCTTTGGCCCCCCCCACTCCCTCCCTCCTTCATACAGTACCAAGACTGTAACAGAGTTTTTCATCAATCCCCCCATCTTCATACAAGTCAAATGGTGTAAGGCTTCTTTGAGAAGTGAAGTATGTCTAATTTTAAAAAATTTCTCAAAGAAGACTTATATCATTTGACTTCTGTTGTAGTCTTAGTACTGTATCCTACAAATGGGGTGAAACTTGTCAAGTTTTAGATGACTTCTGCACGAAGATGCTGTTTCTATAGGAAAGACAAGTAACTAATCAGCTGCTCCTACCCAGGGAGCTGTTGATTCCCTAGCTTGCCCCAGACATTTTATGCAATGTCATCAAAACTATGACATTCTGACATTGATAATTGCTAAGAATGAATTTAAATGGAATTAGGATAATGTCTGTTAAGTGAAAATTTAAGCTGAACTGGTCTGGTGGTGAGAAAAAGTAAAGGATTCAGAATATTTATTAAAAATGTTGGATTTCAAAAACACTTTCTTTTGGCTTAGTTAACTTTTTAGCATACAAAAATATGCAGAATAAAAATTTTTCTTAGATGGTAGTTTTTTAGTTGCAGTATTAATTGTTAGTTCAATCTCTTTGAGTTAAATAATCTGATATAGTAAATATCTTTCAATTTTTATAAAATTAAAGGCATAGGAACAATGTTTATTAGGTAAATGGTAACACAAGTCATGTTTTCCTGTAAATTTCTTTAGTTTAGAATGGGTCATTGACCTTCTGGAACTGCTCTTTGAGCAATATCATTGATTAGAAAAACAGTTGTTATTTCCAGTGAAAAAGAATTATTTACTTTGGAGATCATTTTACATAGATGCTGACATATTAGACATTAGCTCATGAGTAATTAAATATACCACTGGTAGAAAGGTTAGCCCAGTGCTTAAATGAAATGATCAACATCTTCTCAAGAGTGTCGTTACTTATCTATGATTGTGTTTGCATATTACAGAATTATTTGTGACCGTTATGCTGTGTGAAATGAATGTAAGTTCACTAACTTATTTCTTACAAGGAGAAATTTTTCACTTGATTTTCGGCAGAGATTAAGTGTTATGTAAGTGAAAGTACTATCATCATGATGGGGTTTCTTCATTGATGAACATGACATTTTCATATACTTTAAAAATTGGATTCACATAAATGATTACATAAAAATCAGAGTCACTTTTGGTACGAGAGTAGTTCTCATTGTTTAGGATGTAAAGTATTATGTTAAACTCTACTTTCTCTTTTATTTTTAATGGCTAAATTGGAGCCATTTCTGATAGAGCCAAAGGAAACCTTATTTCCTGGATAATTTAATTTCTAGAAAATATTGGCTAGAGACTATTTAGTCTTGTTATGTGACAGGAACTAGCAAAATAGTCTTGTGGGAACATGTTAAATGAATATAAATCAGCTTATATTAGTTTCTATTTATTTGGTCCCAATTCATATTTCACATGTGCAAGGACATTTAAATTGAGTGTTTACTTACCAACTTTCTTGATAATAAAAAAGAAATGCATTGACAAATCAAACCTTTTCTGAAGAGAACTGGAATGTATACATATTTTATTTTTATCAACTCTAAATATGAACATATCTTTAAGCCTATAATGAGAATTAATGGTTTGTAGTGCATGTTTTTATATCATTTCTTGGTTATCCACTTTACTTTTAAGAACTAAATGAGATAAGCAAAATAAATTTAAGCAAAATCAAAATTAAATTGTAGAGAAGCAAGGGCTCACAACTTAGAAAATGCTGTAGGACTGAATTTAGTAGCTTTTCTACACTCATTATTTCCTCTGGTCAGAGCTGTAACTTCACTAGGATGATTTGTATAGGCAGAGCCTTAGAAGTGATTTTCAGGCTGAGACTAATAGGCTAGCGTAAATATAGTTGCTGCTTGGGGCAGTGGTAATCACTCAGGGTATCAGTAAATTTTTATAAATGAACTCAGGCGCTACCCAAATGATTTCATTTTCTTGCTTAGAATTCTTCTGTGCCTTTAGAGTCTTCAAGATAGCGCAGATTTCTTGGTGTTGTATAAAGTGATTTATAATTTGTTCATGCTTCCTTCACTAGCCTCATCTTCTCTTCTTTGTCCTACTCTAAACGCTATTGAGTCACCTTTCAATATTGCACTATAGTAATGTGTTTTACAGTCGATTTTGTACTCCCAATGTTCATTCTTTCCGCTTTACAATTATTAGAAGTTGTTTAGAACTGGTCATGATTTTGAAGCGTCAGCTGTTAAGAATATCTTTTTATTTTTAAAGTAAACTAAATGAGGAAGCACAAGTAAAGATGAAAGCGGAATAGTCATATGATTATTTGATCGATTGATTTTGAAAGTTAAGCCTTAAAAGGAGGAGTAATGTTCCTTAGAACTGTTGATCTTTCTCTACAAGTGTATTACTGGGAAGGGGGCAAAGATATATTTAGAAAAAATCTCTGATTCTGCGGTGTGTCTCAGAAAGCCATTGTAAGCCACTCCCAATATTAAAATCAGAAGAGTTCACATGAAGAAGATGACATGTGCATGGAGGTCATGGGCATGCCAATGGACTTGCGTACCCCTGTAGACCCTCAGATATCCTCCATACGTTCTCTCTCTTTATATAGTATGCTTTTGCAAGCTCATATTCTTCTATAAATGATCATTAAATGATATAGTTCTTCAGAAATCAGTTCTAGGACCTTTATAATTTTATCATTTCTTTTTATATTTTTCCTAGGAGTTTTTCATGTACGTTAGTTATATTGTCTGAACTCATATAAAGGCAATGGTATGGATAATGTGGTCTATGTGTGTCCATTCAAATTAAACTCTAGTGATGGCTAATCTTATCAAGCATATGAAAGACTCTAATCAGGAACCACTACCATGATATTGCCAGTTTCATGAATTAATAAATTTGTGTCAAAATCTTTTGAAATTAAGGTAAGGCAAATTAGCAGTATTTTTCAAGGCATGTGGTTGGCAAGAAAATATTGTTTGGTTACTTCTTTCCTTCCATAAATGGATTAGGATTATAAGAATGTGATGAGCATAGCACCCTAATAAGTACTTTAGGGAAATGAGTGGTTCCTTGGTCTACAAACCTTGTAAACACTGTTTCTGTTTGAACTCAGCTGTGAATTCATCTGGGTTCAAGGCTACCTTTTGTTGGGAGGATTTTTACTTTCTTAATTTTTTTCCTTCTAATTTTTTATTAAATCATAACTGTGTACATTAATACATTTATGGGTACAATGTGCTGATTTTATATATGATTTTGAATGCTTACATCAAACCGATTAACATAGCCTTCACCTCACTTACTTGTTATGTTAAGACATTTATATTATACTCTTAATAGATTTGACATGTACCCTTGCAATATGCTCCATAGGTGAGGTCCCACCGATTACCCTCCTTCCATCCGGCCTTCCCTCTTCCCTCCACTCATCCTCCTTTTCCCTCCTTCATCTTGGGCTATAGATATGTTTTATCTTTCATAAGAAAATGTGGGTGATTATATATTGGTTTCATAATAGTACTGTTGGGAGGATTTTTAATACTGATTCAATCTCACTGATAACTTTATTAGTTTGTGCAGGAGTTCTGTTTCTTCCTGGTCGAGTCTTGGGAGATTGCGTGTTTCCAGGAACTTGCCCATTTCCTCTGTGTTCTCTAGTTTATGTGCATAGAGATTTATGTAGTATTCATGGATCATGTTTTGTATTCTGCTTAACAGTGGATGTTGTCACCTGATTCCACAAGCTGGCTGACTGGACCTGCCCTTAGTACATTTTCACACTTTGAGTGGTATGAACCTTTTTAAAATGTGTTTGTTGATATGCAAACCTCTTTGATATTATAGAATAGTAAATAATAAGTATTTTTTTTTTTATTTGGCAGAGTTTTACTTAAGACTTGCTCTCATTGTACATAGTATGTATAACATTTGCCCGTAGGTTGTAGAGGGCAATAAGAGTTAAGCTGAAGGCTCAGCTTTTCTTTTCTACATGAAGTTTGTAAACATACTTATGAAAGGAACTGAGAATTGTGAAAAGATAAATTGTCTTAGGTTAGTTTCTATGGCTTTAATTGTAACCTTTATTTATAGCTATTATTGTGACATTTGCTCTTAGATTCTTTAAACTAAATACGTCCAAAAAATTAAATTTCTTCTTAAACTTGTCTACATATATGAAATAACAATTATTGTCCCTGTTGTTTTGATTAATCCACACATCTAGGAATCATTCTTTTTCTAAATTTCAGAATATTATAGGAGTACACACCTTTTGGGACACTTCTTTTTCTGTTATACAACATACAACCAACAAATCACATAGATTTTACCTCCTAAACACCCTGCAAATCCATTTACTTTGTCCCTCTTATTCACCAGCTTGTTCATCTGAATGATCATAACCTTTTTTGTAGTAACAGCCTTATAAATGGTTTGCCTATATCCCCTCTGGCTCTATTTCAAACCATTCATCTTTTGGCAACCAAAGTGATCCTTGTAAAATACAAAGTTCTCATTTGTTAATAGGAAGATAGGGTAATTAAGTACTATGTTGCCTTTATTTTCTGCTGTGACCGTGTTATTTTGTTTTAAAAATATGAAGATAACTATAATAGCTTTCCTGTTGGTTGATTCAGCAGAATCCCTATTTTTTCCCTCAAAGGGTTTAATCGCTTAATATAGAGTCTCCTAGAATGGAAATTTCCAGAAGAAAGGGATAATGATTTTACTTGATTCTTTTTTTTTCCTAATTAGTTTCATTTAGATTTTCTTTTAAAACATTAATAATCTAAAATCTGCTTGGAAATACTCAAAACCTAGCCACTGAGAAATGGTAAAATTTCCATACTGTGTTCCTACTTTATTAGTTATCTGTTGCTGGATAGCAAATTACCCAAAGTTATCGGTTTCTTCCTCAAAGTTTAATGGGGCTAGGAGTCAGGCCTGGCTTAGTTGGGCCCTGTGTTACAGGGCTGTAGGCTACACTCATCTGAAGCTCGGCCAGTAGAAGATTTGCTCCTAAACATACTTCTTTGCTGGCAGGATTGAGTTCTTCCTAAGCTGTTAGACCACTGGCCAAGGGCTTCTCTTGGTTCCTTCTCACATGGGCCACTCATAACACATCTTGCAGCATGCCCCTTACTTTATCAGAGCGGACAAGTGAGAAGGCAAAGGAGAATGCTAGCAAGGTGGAGGTGGCAGTTTTGTGACCTAAATCAAGGAAGTGACACCCAGTTTTGTCTTACTCATGGAAAAGTGTCACCAGGTCCAGCCCAGTCTTCAGGTGAGAGCATTACAGAAAGGCAGGGGTCCTAGGAAGCCAGGTCCCTTGGAAGGCTGCTAACCACATCTGCCAGCTATTGTTTTCATTTGAGGTGCCAGAAGTAGATTTGCAGTTGTACAAGGGGGCAAGTCACCTTTTTTAATGGGCCCCCACACCACAGTTATTACGGGTTTTTATCCAGAGGCTTAGTGACCAGGTTCATGGTGAGAAGTAAGAAATAAAATAGTGTCATGGGAAGAGTTTTGGCTGGAAGGATTAGAAGTGCAAACGCCCAGGAAAAGCAGGGATGTCAAGAAACATGAAAGGAGGAGGGCGGGACATACCACTGGTATGCTCTCCACTTGTAGAAATCCTGGAGCATGAGGGTGGAGTCATTGGCCTCTTGGTAGGAGTGAAAATCTCACTGAACACTTTTCTGAACTCTGCAGGTTTCTAAGGAAGTCCTTAGTTTGTTTTTCCACCTCCTTTCTTACCTCCTGGGAAGACCCCACCCCAACTCTCTCCTGGCTCCAAAGAGTCCCCTCCCCCAAGACCTGAGCTCCCTCCCTTTCTCCCATTTCTGTTGTCTGGTGGGAATCAGCTCAAGCCCTCCATCCTCACGGTGGAGATTTAGGGCCTCTCCCTTTACCTTCCAACAGGGAAGAATTATGTGGAAGAAATTAGACCCTAACATTTGGGAGGGAAAAAAATGCAAATTCTATGCAGATGAGGTAGTCTCTAATACATTCTATACAAAGGGGTCAATACTATACATACAGGAAACAAGTTCTCAATAAACAATCTACTTTTACCAGGAGCAAAGTGACAGCACACACATATTGATATTGTTTCTAGTGTGGTCTGTCAGAAGTATTCAAGACCATTCTAAGGATAATAAGACAGACAGAGACAGGCATGCCAGGGTTCCAGAGCATCCCTTAAACTGAAACTGAATGATTGAGTCATTCGGGTGATTTTACTTGATTCTTGACAATACCAGTTAATTACCTTTGACAACAATAGATTTGTATCCCTATTTTCACCTGATTTGATCTTTTAATCATCTTTCATCCCACTGTCTCATCTCTCTGGCTACTGCCTTAACAATTATATTGAGAAATACATTCAACATCAACCCAATATATTTCTTATAAAATGTTCATGAATGAAGATACCATATAACCCAGATGTCCTCAAACTATGGCTCATGGGCCACATGCAGCCCACCTAGGATATTTATCTGGCCTGCCAGGTGTTTTTGCCGCTGCTGCCTGTCCTGCTTAGCAGTGGACTTGTCCTGGGGCCCACAGTCTGGCCCTCCAACGGTCTGAGGGACAGTGAACTGGCCCCCTGTTTATAAAAAGTTTGAGGACCCCTGGTAACCTAAGGAATTCAAATGGAACAAAACACTACAATATTAAAAGCTCCATCCTTCCTACCATGAACAACACCAAAAATCCCTACTTCCATTTGCATACATAATAGTAATGACCCATAAGCTGATGAGTCTATGAAAAATTTACAAAGGCCATCCACCCTTTTATAATTAATGGTAAAAGAAGAGGAAATGTAATAAGAAATGTACTGTACAGGAATGAACAGCAGTGAATAATGTAGAATCCATTTAAGTGAAACATTTAATGTAAGAAAGAACATTTACCACCTGGTTGTTGTAGCCTTAGATAATTTATTATATGTTAGTGATTCTTATTTCACCATGCAAATGAGAAAATTAAAAAGAAAATAGATTTGAAATATTTAAATTAAGATGTTAGTTTTTGTGAATAGAGGAATATTTAATTTAAATAAAACTTAAAAATGAATGATTTTTTGATAGTATTTTTATTTCTAATCATAATTAGAAATTAAATTCCTGATACAATAAATATTATGACTCTAGATATTAATGTATTATGGGGCTAATCTTTTCCAGTTCATGCAGTTAAGATTTTTTCTTAGGTGTTTGAATAGTGTCTTTAACTCAAATTATTCTTAATAATATTTAACACCGGTTTGTAAAAAGGTGGAATTTTTTTTTTTAAATGAGCTACAGTTTTGCATTTTTCTTACCGTATGGCCTGCTCAGATATCTCCACATTTCAAATAATTTCAGCACTAGGAAAAAAAAAAATATTTGTTTTGTTCTTTAAGCCTTTTTCTGAGTGAGATGAGGAAACTTCTATGCTTATACAGTGTTCAGCATGGCTGTTGAGGGCCTATGTTGATTGTAATTTGTCAGTTACTCAAGTTCAGGTTTGCAGAAAGTCATTAAAGACCACAGAATAATGAGCAAAGCAAATTGATGTTTGTGGATTTGTGGAATGAATGGGAGCTCAAGCCAAAATGTATACTGGGAGGTTTTAAGTAGCACTAAGTTAAGATGAAGAGTTGAGATGGAGCACTTTTTACTTAATTGATTAAATTTTTAATAAAAGTATTTTTTATTTCAGAATACTGTGGGTGTACATATGTTTTGGTTACCTAGCTTTATGAATTTGATAGTCACTTTTAAGTCAAAGTTACAGGTGTGTCCTTCACCAAGAAAGTGTGCAGTGTACAGGCGATGTACACATTGAGTGGAAATTTACCTTTCTCCTTCTTACCGTCCCCTCCATTGGAATTACATAGAGTTTTACTTTCACGTGAAAGTAAAATCTAGTTCCAATTTAGTATTGAGTACATGTAGTGTTCTTTCTCCATTATTACCATACTTCACTTAGAAAATGAGGGTGGGATATTATTAATAATTTTTCATTTATGTCTTTATTGACTTTTAATAACAATACATATTACCATATCTTAGGAATTGAAAAGATTAGAATTGTAAACAAATTCAAGTAGAATATAAACTAAGGTGTCTAAGTGTATTATTACAAGTGTATATTTATAAAATACAAAATTGAAATGAAAAAAATTACAAGAGTGTTAAATTCAACACATTACAAAATGAAATACTTTCACCACCTTCACCTGTAAAATTTCCCCTGATATTCCTTGCCTACGTCATTCTTACCTGTTGCCTTTTCCCCCTATGATCCATAGGTTCCATTGGAAAATCAATGAATGCTATCTGAAAACAAAACAAAACATTGCACCTCCTGACAACTGAATTTGTTGCATATGGCTTTAATCAAATATATAATCTCTTATTCATATCAATTGTGGAATTATTAGAGTAGGTAAAATTTCCAAGGACATTTCTGTAATTTTTTTCTCTTTGCTTTCTTATTTTATTTTATTTTATTTTATCTTACATGTTACTTCATATAAAATTTACCTTGTCACCTGGCCTAGATTGCCATGGCACATCAAACTTCTGGGCTTAAGTGATCCTTCTACCTCAGCTCCCCAGTAACTGGTAGTACAGGTGCACTGTACCCTGCTCAGGTAGCATTTTTTTGTAGAGACAGGGTCTTGCTCTTTCTCAGACTGGTTTTGAGTTCCTGGGCTCAGAGGATCCTCCTAGAATGCCAGGATTACAGGCACGAGCCACCACGCCTGACCTGAGGAGTCAAACAAATACGGCTTTTCAAGTAGATAGCGCTCAGCCTGGTACATAAGTGCTTCCTAAACGATAGTACTTACAATTATTTTATATCTTCAGAGTGGTCCTCTGAAGTGTCAGTGGAGACGGTTGTTGGATGAAGAAGGGAATTCATACCAAATCTCTCTTATTTTTCTGCTGTACGTGGTTATTAATCAAGTTCTGAACAGTTATTTATGGATGGATTTGGCTGCTGGGCACTTTGTCCTCTAGCATGCACAGTTTACGTACATATTTACAGTAATTTTAGAAAAACTGCCAGAGTACCATGCATAATATTCCTAAAGGAGTTTTATTCTGTGGCAGAGTTCTCGAAAATAACCATTAATAGGAGTGAGTATTTATGTAAAGCTAAATTACATTAAGGTAGAAATGTGTGAATTAGTTTTGAAAACCCAGGTTAAGTTCAATGTTATGAATATTGACTACAAGTATGCAAAAAGGATAAATATGTGGATAGCAGGAATTCTGTGCTTCATAAAAGGTATAGAACTTCAAAAATAGGCATATTTAATATTTTATAAGTATATAATCCATAATCACTTAGATACTTATTTCAAAGTTAATAATGAGCAAGACTGTAATGTATAAAGTAAAACAAAAAGACAAAATCTTATTGGATATTTTTTAAAAATTTTCACTATTTAACATTTAAATCTTAGAATATTATCACATAATGATACACTTATTAGTTATACAACTCAGCCAATTATATAAACTATACATGCAGGATATACAGTTACTCCATCTTTTATATAATCACATATGAAACTCATTCAAATGAACTAAGTGATAAGTAATCCTTTAAAACAAATCTGATGTTGAAATCCTGGCCCAGAAATAGTGCTTAATCTTTTTTTCCTTACCGCTTTAACAAGAATTTGTAGTCAGTTTCTGGAAATGACATCTGTGAACCTTCCAAAGGTCAGCTAACCTCAGCATGACTATTCTTTCTAAATAGTTAAAGATTATGGGTTTACCTTGCCAATTGCTGAACTTTTTTTTTTAAATCTTTTGGAGCCCTCCGGGATGACTGAGTAATTCCACTTCTTTAGCACTGAGAAATGGCATAAGATTACAGCTACTCACTAATTCATGGATAATTTCCTTCTAATAATCCTGTTAGTGAAACCATAGAGAAGAATAGACATATAATTCTCTCATCCTTCTCTTCCTTTGTAATCTCCGACTCTATTGTTCATGAAAACTGTTTTTTATCAAGTAAGAAACAAAGGCTTTGTGACATTTTTGTGTATACATTTGATTCTTACATTTGACTTATTTTTATGCTTACATGTCTCTCTTTTGGGGGCTGGAAATAAATAACAAAATTACTACTGAATTCATTGTGCCAGGCATTTCATGGAGCATTAACTCATTTAATTTTCATAATAGCCAGGAAGAAGTTAACATTAGTACATTTACTTTTCAATTGAGGAGCATGAAGTTTAAAGTGACAAAGTAATTTACCCAGGTTAGCACTGAGCAAGTGAAGAAAAAGTTTGGTTATTAACGTATGGTATTATTAGTAATCCTGTTCAAGTTGAGATAATTACCATTCATATTAGGTTTTAGAGACACTTTTTTATGTAGCTTAGGGTGAAAGATGTTTGTCCTGCGATATCTGCACCTTTAACATCCAGCACAATGCCTGACTCTAGTAAACTGTCCATACATTTCTGTGTATGAATAAATGGGACTAACATTTACAATATTAGGCATCTTTTTCTATTATGAAACATTTAAATAAAATTTTATATCACTTGATAATTTTATTTAAATCATTTTATTAAAATTGTTTTTCCAATAGAGAAATTGTAAGGAAAAAATTCAGTTACAATTTCCCATTTCAAAGTGAATAAGTATAAATGAATCTGAAGTCACTTATATGTTTATTAATAAAGCAAAAAACGTTAAGAAAATCATGGTATGACTTTGGTATATTTTTTATATTTTTAATTGCAATAAATTATATAATTCATATGTTTAGGCTCAAGGTATAGTATAATAAAGAAAATGTTACATTTAGGTAGCCATTTAAAGCAAGTATTTTAAACAGGCACTATATATATCTGTCTGTGTGTGTGTATACACCATGAGTGCCAAAAAATGTATACACATTTTAAGAAATGTTTTCTATCTATTACTTTTCAAAGTTGAATTGAGTTACAGTAGCAAGGTGTAGTATAATGTTGGCTCAAAAGATGATGTTAATCAGATGTATCACTGCGAAACAGGCATGGATAGGATAGCTTTTTCTCTTAAAATGGGTATACATTTTGTTGATATTCTTTTTATGGTAACACACACACAGATATATGGCCTCCCACTTACAAAACAATATTAAATTTGATTACTAGAAAATACACAGAAAACAAAATATTTGCTTAAATTTACTGTCTATGATTATTTACTGTTTAATAATGCATTATTAAATTCATCTGCTACTTTCAATTTTGATTGTAATTTAAATTGTTTAATTTGGGCTTTGACTGAGGAAAGGCATCTTTTATAATATGGCAAAATAGGATATTTTGATTGTGTTGTTTTTGAATACATTCTTAGATTTAATTTATCAGAGAATTTCTCCCCATCAATAAAATTACTTCTGGGTACAGATATAAAATAATAAGAAACTTAAATTCATTAATTATGATGAATAGAAGACAATTACTTATTTAATAATGACTCCAAAGACATCTGTGAATAAAACAAAATAGCAGTCTTCATTTAAAATGCTTCAAATCTTTATATAGTATGTTGCAGGATTGATGATTTTAGGCAAAATAACATAACTGAAATATTAATGTTTTTACATGATGCAGACTAAGCATGTTTTCAGTGCTAAGACTGCTATGGCCTTAAGACTTATATGATAAGTAATGATAAATTGTATCTACCTGTCCTAAAGACACACAGTCTTCTGTTCTTTTCTACAACTAGCTAACTTACTCTTTGAAGAGATAATTTATATGAGTAATCTAAAAATGCATTTTATTTGAATAATTATCTCAGAGCAGTAAAATAAGTCTTTTTATTCCTTATCTTCAAAACATTTACCAGTTGTGTTGCCCGTAAACAAAATAATATGTGATACATCAGCAGGTACATTTAACATTTTCTACATGTTGTGTATAGATACTCCATAATAGGTCTAAAAAAATGATCTTGTAGCCTATAATATAAATCAGAGCAGTCTACTCTCAATTTCTTTATTTCTTAGTATAACCTAGAACAAGTAATTGTCAAATTACTTTTTAAATCTAAAAAAATTTTTTTGGCAATGGTGTCTTTGCCTCCCAGGCTGGAGTGCAGTGGAAATATCATAGCTTACTTAGGGTAGCCTTGAACTGCAAGGCTCAAGTGACACTTTCACCTCAGCCTCCCAAGTAAGCAGGAGCATAGGTGCTCACCACCATGTTCAGCTAATTAAAAAAAAATAAAATAAAATTGTAGAGAGGGAGTCTTTTATGTTGCCCAGGCTGGTCTGCAATTCCTCTGCTCAAACAGTCCTCCCACTGTGGCTTTCTAAGTACTGTTGGCATTAGGCACCAGGTCCAGCCTAAATCAAATTTAAGATTCTATGAGATTTGAGGACTATTTGTTTTTTAAAGTGAAATTTTCTACCTTTAGAATTTGATAAGCTAGTGAAAATTTCTGCAAAATTCCGTTTTAAAGTATTTCAGCTCTTCAAGAAAGGTGATTTATTTTATGTAAATACAAGAGAGTTAAAAAGGAAGTAGTTGCAAAAGTTAATGTAAAAGTGCCAGTGAAGCTCAGATTGTATACATCTTCCAGGCAAATCTTTTCCTACTATTGAGAGTATTTTTTCTTCCATAAAACATAAGCTATACACTTGTCTGAATATTAGAGTATGTGCTAAATTGATTGACTAAAGTTAGTATTTGAGGATGAAATATTCACAGTGACATGAATGGGATTGCAGGCCAAACATTTGATTAGTAAACCATTTTGTAGCAAAATTAATTCAGACATTCAAAACTTCTTAAAATACGTTAATGGCATAGAAAGTTCAATATATAATAAGACTAAATTTTAAAAACATCTCATATTTGAATATTTGTTTTATTAAAAAACAAGTGTTATAATTTACTTATATAATACACATGGAATGATTTTTAATAAGTCAAATGGATTTCAAATTTCCAAAGTTTTCATTTAGTGTATTATATAAATATTGGTAACCAAAACAAATGCTGGAGTTATAAGCACCAACTACTAGGTAGAGTAAGACCCCTTTTACTTGTTTATAGTACTTCAGTATTTTAAAAGATCTGGATTGAGAAGTTCTGGAGAAATTGATAGGTTTATATAGTACTGTATCTGCCTCTTTTGACAGAGATTTTTATGCATTTATTTAATTATTTTAAACTTTCTTGAGCTATAATCAACATATACAAAAAATTACACATATTTAATGTATACATTTTTATGACTTTGACATACATATATACTGATAATATCATCGCTACAATCCAGGTAATAAATATACCTGTACCCTCCAAAAATTGTTTTGTGTCATATTTTTGTGTGTGTATGGTAGGAATACTTAGTATTCAAATTATCTTCTTAACATTTTAAAGTGCACAAATTATGATTAACTATAATACTATGTTGTACAGCAGACACCTGGAATTTAACTCATCTTGTGTGACTGAAACTCTATATTAATTGAAGTACAATTTCCTATTTCCCCCTCCCTCAGCCCCTGGAAACTACCTATCTACTCTCTGCTTCTATGAGATTTACTATTTTCATGTAAGTGTAATTTCACAGTATTTGTCCTTTTTTGGGGAGGAGGGGTGTATTGAGTTGTAAAAGATCCTTACATATTTTAGAAATTAGTCTTCTATCAGATTCCTTGGCTGCCTTTTCATTCTGTTGATTACTTCCTTTGCTGTGCAGAAGCTTTTTAGTTTGATAGAGCTTCACTTGTCTATTTTTGTTGTTTGTGCTTTTGGTGTCAAATCCAAGAAATCAATGCCAATGTCAATGTCAAAAACCTTTTCCCTTATTATATTTTCTTCTAGGAGTTTTATAGTTTTAGGTGTTATGTTTAAATATTTAACTCATTTTGAGTTGAGTTTTGTGTACTGTGTCAGAAAGGGATCTAATTTCTTTTACTAAAGGTCTTTTTGTCCTGTCAAATTAATTGTATTAGATTCCACAGGGGAGGCACAAGGAAGATAAAAAATGTGCATGCTTTTACTTTTCTTTCCGAATTATTTTTATTTTATATTTAGACAGGCTAACTGGCTTGATGATTTAAATATGAGCAGTAAAGGTGGTTTGTGTATGTTAGGTTCAGGCTCTCATTCATTAAACTAATATTTATGGATGGTATTATGTGGTTGTAGCATTTTAGGTGCCAACCTAAAATGAAGAAAGCACATGACTCTCTGCACTAACGGACTTCCACTATCATAAGAGAATGCAATAAAGAACCACAAACACTCTAAGTGACTATTTTTTTTTAAATTAGGCAGGAAAAAGAAAATTAGGAGTAGACATGATGGTCATGGTTGGCTCATGGATAAGGTGGCGTATGAGTAAAGTGGTGAAGGATGTGAAGAGCCAGCCATGATACTATCCAGGTCAATATGGTCCCAGCCATAGAAAATATTCCCTATGTTGACCTTTATTGAGGAATGGGTCTGGAATGTTGGTCAGATAGCAGAACCACAGGGGAATAGTAAAAACATGAGCCTAAAAGATAGTGAGGGGTTGAAGTGGGTAGTGTGCTGTAGACAAATGCAAGAAAATTAGCTTTTAGTCTAATTTTAAGTATGGAACCATATCAGGGTTTTGAGTAAAGAAATAGCAGGGCCTCATCCATGTTTTCATAGGTAAACCTGGATGATATCTTGACAGTAGGCTATTGAGGGGAGGGTGGAACTATTAGTCTACTGTAAGGAAGATACAATTGTGCCAGAGATTATTGTAGCAGTAAAAATGCAGAGAAGTGATTGTGGGTTCTGGTTAATTATGAAGCTAGAAACTGTAGTTTGCCAAGAGCTTGGGTGTGAATTTTGAGAAAAAGGAAGAATGAATTAAAGATTTTGGCCTAAGCAACTAGACAATCATATTTACCATTAACTTATGGTAAAAACATCAGGAGGTTTAGAGAAGAAGCTTTAGGAGATTTAGAGAAGTTTAGAATTCAGTTTGGATGTGTAAGCTTTAAGATGTCTATTGGAAGGCCAAGAGGAGTTGAGAAAGAAGTTGGGTGCATACTCAGCATGTTTAAAGGATGGTACTTAGAGTGGAGAAGAGCCAGGGGATTTTTAATTTTATTCTGAGGTGACAAAAGTATATTGAGAGTTAGGAACGTACAGGGAAAAAGATTTGACATAATTGAAAAAGATTCCTGTGTTCTTAGGCTTGTTATATAACTATTATCTGACTTTTTTTTTTCTTTTGGAAGGAAGAACTGAATTCATTTATTTATCACAAAAAGTGTTTATTAAGTTGGAAGCTATTCTTAACGGTCTTTAAATGTGTTGTTATTGTAATATAAGAACAGAAGCAGTGGCCCGTTTAATAAGATCCAACAAGCAGGCATGCCTATTCAAAATTGGAGAAAAACTCTAAAATTAATTCAGTGCATTCATTTCTATTAGTTCTTTAGAATGTTGACTTTTGTTTTTGTGCAATAATACCAAGCATATTAACAGCCAGTATGGGTATCTTCATTTTTATACTTATCTAGAGAGCATTAAGATATAACAGGTCCTTTAATCTTAGGTGCAGTGTTAATGTATATATGATAGATGTACAAAAGTTTTTCAGGTCAAGTAAAATGCCATTTTACATAAGGATTAAAAAATTATTTTTATGGCTGTATGTATGTATTTAATTATAACTGTATCCAAGAAATTAAATACCTTTGAGTATAATATGATTTATTTGACATTTATTAATATTTTTGTAGTTTATGATAGATAATGTCATTTGTGTGGTTTGATAGATTGAAAAATATAGTGACTTTATTTTTTATCTCATCTCATGAAGAGATGGAATGTATTTCCACACACAGTCAATCTAGGCTGACCTTGTGACTTGCTTTGGCTAATGGAATAAAGCTGATAAAAGGTAGATCTTTAGAGAACTTGCAAACTTCCATCTTTGTCCTTTGGCCTAAGTGGGAGGAAAGCCAATTGATCCTGGTGGAAGGTAAGAGGTCACATGAAGAAGCACTAAGGTACTCCAGCCAATAATAAACACTGACCATCAAGAACGGGAGTGAGGCCAGCTTAGTTAGCTTAGTCCTGTTGCCTTACTCAGATCTCTGGCTGAATGCAGTTACATGAGTCAGCCCAAGAACACCAGAAAAGCTTTCCACCCAAGTAAAAAAATTATGTGAAAAGATAAATTGTTATTACTTTAAGCCTCTGAATTTTAAGGAGTTCGTTATGTAGTAATAAAATGCTGAAATATATTCATTAAAACTTTTTAAAAAATATGTTTGGAATATCTTATTTGGGAATGATTTAAGGTTGTTTTTTTATTTGTTACTGGGCGGCTACTCCGTTCTTTGTGCTAAGCGTTGGAGGAAATAAAAATATAAATAATGTATAATTACTGTCTTCGGGACAGATAATAGATGAGTAGGGATGATAATATTAAACATCAAATGTAGAAAATTTTTTATCACTTCTTGGCCTTTTAGTTAAGATTAAGTGCAGATATTCGTGTAAAACTTTAGCTATCTAAGATGTGAACATACAGGTGCTATAGGAATTCAGAGGGAACACACTGAGGTTCAAGCAAAGCTTTATGAGAGAGATCACATTTGATCTAGGGTTTTAAAAACCAAGAATTATAATAGATATGGGTACAGAGGGTTTTCCATATAAAAGAAAGACTGGTCAAAGGTAAGCATATAGGAACAAGGGTTATACTAATATGTATATATGAGTATACTTATGTATACTTATGATAAGTAAAGAGTCCAAATAGTAAGTGAAGGGGAAATAAATGCAACAAAAGTTCAGGAAAAAGGAAAATTAGATCCAAATGCTGAAGTCGATAATTCTATATGTTATCAGATGTCTATTGCTGAATCACAAGGTACCCTCAACCCTAGTGGCTTAAAACAGCACAATTTGTTATTTTTACAATTCTGTCAGTGGTTGATAACAAAGGCAGTTTTTCTGCCAGTCTCAGCTTTGATTACTCTTTCAACTTCCAGTAATCCAATGAACTGAAAGAAACTGGAGGGTCTCATATCTGGCAGTTGGTGTTGCATGTCAAGTGGGGCATCTGGGCAAATTTCCACATGGCCTCTCATCCTCCACGGTAGACTGTATCTGCTTCTTCACAGGGTGGTGATCTCAGGGGTTCAAGAAAAAAAGCTGCAAGGTCTATTAAGGCTCAGGATCTGTAGCCACATGGTGTAACTCCCACCATATTTGTTGATCAAAGCCAGTCATTAGTGCAGATCAAATTCAATGACATGCAGACACAGACTTCACACTTTCATGTACAGCAAAATCATATTGCAAAAAGGATAGGAGCATAATTCACTGGTGCTACTACAATAATTGTTTATACCAAGAATTAAAGAGGATTCTTATAAGCAGTGAGAATCCAGTGGGTTTTTTTTTTTTTTTTGAGCCTGAAACTGACGTACCTAAGCTGTGTTTAAAAACATAAATATGGCCATTAGGTGTATGTTACAGTGCAAGAAGGGCAGACTAAAGCCCAGAAAACACAGTAGGAGACTTTTATGGCAGTTCAAGTCTAGAAAATATATATCTGAATTAGAAAAATACATTATAACTATTGTCAAACATTGGCTTTTAATGTATAGTCAAGCAAAATGTAATGATCTCTCAACATTTGAATCATTAAAAATGTGTTCATTATCTTCTTTTATGCTCATTGTATTTTCTAGTGAAGTATAAAAGGCATATATAAATTGTTTACATTATCAAATACATTTTATTTCAACTAACACAGCCAAATTTTATGCCACCAAAATATCTACTATTATGAAATTCTCTTTGGATATTTTTGTCTACATCTGAATATTCTTATGGTTAGTTTGGCAATACTGCACAGAGGCAGCTGAGAAAATACACAAATATAATCAGCTCATTGGTTTGAGTGTGCTTATGACCTGACAACTTGCAAAAATTCTTGAAGCTGAACCATTTTGGAGAACTGGAATAAAAGTAAATGAATAGGTAAATAAAATGGAAGAAACAAACAACAACAACAAAACAGTTTTTTGCTTCAGAATGGTAACACCCAACTTTCTCTTTGTCTCTCCCTTGATCCATCTACCTGAGTGCCTGCCAATCTACTTAATATATTCACTGTCTTTAACTTTAAGAACAGCCAACAATGATTAAGGACAGTTTGCTGTATAGGAAATACAACTTAGAAAAATAAGGAATTTACCTTAACACTCTATAAAATGAATTTCTAAAATTTTAATGGTAAATATTGCTTTATTTGTTCGTGGCTGTCATAATTGAGCTGTGTTTGTGCATAGAAGCCAGGGTAAAGGTCCAAAAGAGTACACTGCTTTTTTGACAGCTTTATAGAAGTATAATTACACACCATAAAATTTACTAATTTTGAGTGTAAATTCAAATACATTTTAAATGTATTTTCAGAGTTGTATAATTGTTACCACAATGCAGTTTTAGAACATTTCCATCACTGTATTCCTGCCATCAGTCTCTTAGAACCACTAGTCTGCTTTCTGTCTCTTTCCTCAATATTTTCTATAAACAGACTCACACAGTATATGGTCTTTGGCATCAGACTTCTCTCACTCAGCATGCTTTTGTAGTTTGCCCATGTTGTAATGTGTGTCAGTATTTTGTTCCTTTACTTAACTTTGTTTTTTGAATAGCATTCCATTATTATATTAGTCTGTTTGTGCTGCTGTAACAAAATACCTGGGCCTGGGTCATTTGAAAATAATAGAGATTTATCACAGTTCTAGAGACTGGGATGTCCAAGATCAAGGGGCCACAATTTGGTGTCTGTTGAGAACCTTGTCTCTGTGTCCAAGATAGCTCCTGTTGCTGTGTTCTCACAATGCAATAGAGCAAAAGGGGCCTATTAGTTCTCTCTACCCTTTCATAAGTTGCTAATCCTTATAAGGTTGTAGAGCCCTCATGAATTAATCATTTCCTAAAGGCTCATCTCTTAATGTTGCATTGTGGTTTTAAGTTTCAGTATAAATTTGGGAGGGGACACAAGTATTGGAACCACAGCGTTTCATCTCTGGCCACCAAAATTCATGTCCTTTTCACTTGAATTTCAGAGTCTTGTCTCAGCATCAGCTTCAAGGTCTAAGTTCAACATCTCATCTAAATATCATTTAAATCAGATGTGGGTGAGAAGCCTGAGGCAAATTATTTTCCAGCTGTGAGTCTATGAATTTGAACAAGTCATGTGCTTCCAAAATACAATGTTAGCACAGGTATAAGACAGATATTCTCATTCCAAGAGGGAGGAAAAGACAAGAAATATGTAGTATTTCTCAAGTAAGTTCAAAATCCAGTGAGGAAAACAACATTAAGTCCTGAGATTTGAGAGTAATCTTTGATTCCATGGCCTGACTTCCCTGGACACACTGGAGATGGGTTGGCTTTCAAGGTCCTGCGAAGCACCATCCTCATGTGCTTTCCTGGCATTCCCATAGTCTGCCTCCAAATCTCTCATACTGGCATTGTCTACTGGTATCTCTACGGTTATGGCAGTGGTTCTCAACCTGTGGGTTGCGATGCCTTTGTAACAATGAAAATACATTGTGGCATTCAGAAAGTTGAGAACCACTGAGTTTATGGGGCCTCAGGGGTGGCCTCACCTCTATGGCTCTACTAGGCATTGCCTTAATATGGTTTTTCCGCTGTGGCTTTAACACAATATGTTGGAACACCTTAATGAAACTCTCTGTGGGTCCTCAACCCTGTACAGCTTCTATATTGGGTTCTGAGGGTCTCCAAGGTATCTTTTGAAATCTAGGTGGAAGTAGACAGGTTTCATAGCTTGTGCATTCTGCACACCTGTTGAGTTATTACCAGATGGATGCTACCAAAGTTTACCACCTCTTTCCTATGGGGCAGCAGCCTTGAGTCACACCTGGGCCTGCTTTAACAGCCCCTGGGGTAGCCGAGGAGGGTTGCACCAGAATGCAGACTTGAGTTGGCCTTGTGTACTGAGCCTTGAGGTCCCAGGGATTCCTGGGTCTCTACATTGAAACCATTATTCCCTCAAGACCCTGGCATTCTGGGCCTGCCCATGAGAGTTGCAACCTGAAGGAGCTCTGAATGCCTTCCCGGTCACCCATCAATTGTCTTAATTAATAGCATCTGACTTCCTTTTAGCCATGCTAATCTCTTTATCAAATGATTGGTATTTTTGCTAATTTTTAGTTTTTGCAGTCTATCTGGGCTGAGACTTTTCCAAATTTTTAAGTTCTGCTTCTCTCTCAATTATAAATTTCATCTTAAATGCATTTCTTTCTTATGGCATTTACCATGAACAGTCAAGAGACACTATGCAGAAACTTAAATACTTAGCTTAGACATTTCTTCTGGCAAATTATCTGGTTCATCACTTAAATTCTGTGTTCCACGAAATACTAGGACTGTAGACTGAGCATAATTCAGCTACATTTCACCATGTTGTCACAAGGATGGCCTTTCTTCTAAGTTTCCAATGAGGTAGTCTTCATTTCTGTTTAAAAGCTCACCAGAATGACCACCACTGTCCGTATTTCTATGAACGTCATGTTTACTTTATGTCCAAGTCTTTTCCTACTGCTCTCTTTTTTTGTTGACCATTCTCCAGAATTGGTTTTAACACTCCATCCTGGGCAACCTAGACTTTTTCTGTCACACGCTCTCAAACACTTCCAGCCTCTATTCATTATCCAGGTATCCTTTATTCCGTTTACATTTTTAGTTATTTGTTATAGCAACATCTCACTTCCTACCAATTGTTGTATTAGTTTGTGCTGCTTTAACAAAATGCCCGAGGCTGAGCAATTTATAAACATCAGAATTTTTTCCCTCACATTTCTAGAGGCTGGGAAGTTCAAAATCGAGTTGCTGCAAACTCAGTGTCTGTCCGGGGCCTTCTCTCTGCCTCCAAGATGGTGCCCTGATGCTGTGAACTCACATGGCAAGAGGCAGAAGGGCAAAAAGAAGTCTGGCTAGTTCTCTTCAGCATTTTTATAAGGTTGCTAACCCCTTTCATGAGGGCTTAACCACAAGTTAAGGCTCACCTCTTAGTCATGTTGCATTGCAGATCTAACTTTCAGCTTGAATTTTGGAAAAGATGCAAACATTAAAGCCATACCAATCACAAGCTGATTTTTATGTTGCAGATCTTATACCGTCCTTTAATATTGCATAATGTATTTATTGTTCATAGTCTCACTTTGCCTTTTGTTGTTTGTTTGTTTAAGCTAGTAGCAGCACTATTTCTAATGTTATTCTAACAATTCTAATTGGAGGACTTCTCTAACAATTTCTTTTGCTCCCTTCATGACATCAATAGCTTTGTACAGATGACTGGTCTATGTAAGAACTCCTTGTGAGAGTCATTGGTGTTTTAGAACATTTTATGATGCTGTAATAGCACATATGAGATAGGTATTTTTTTTTAATAAATTATAGCTGTGTACATTAATGCTGTCATGGGGTACAGTGTGGTGTTTTTATATACAATTTGAAATATTTTCTTCAAGCTGGTTAACATAGCCTTCATGTCAGTTTCTTAGTTATTGTGTTAAGACATTTATATTTGACATTTAGAAAGATTCTCATGTACCCTTATAAGATGAACCATAGGTGTGATCTCATCAATTACCCTCCCTCCATCTATCCTTCCATCCTCCCCTCCCCTCCCTCTCCCCTTTCCCCATATTCTTAGGCTATAATTGGGTTATAGCTTTCCTATGAAAGCTATAAATTAGTTTCATAGTAGGGCTGAGTACATTGGATACTTTTTTCCCCATTCTTGAGATACTTTGCTATGAAGAATATTTTCTAGCTCCATCCATGTAAACATGAAGGAGGTAAAGTCTGCATCTTTCTTTATGGCTGCATAGTATTCCATGGTGTACATATACCACAATTTCTTGATCCATTCGTGGGTCGATGGGCACTTGGGCTTCTTCCATGACCTAGCAATTATGCATTGGGCTACAATAAACATTCTGGTACAAATATCTTTGTTGTAGTATGATTTTTGGTCCTCTGGATTTATTTTATTTTATTTTATTTTTATAGGTGTGTAAATAACTTTATTGGACAATATATGCAAGAATTTGTCACTTTTATTCTGATTCATTGGTTCAGTTGTCTGCCTTTCTGCCAGTAGAAAACAACTTTGATTATCATAGCTTTTTAATGTTTTGAAATCAGGAAGTATGGTGCCTATAACATTGTTTCTCCCTCTCTCTCCTTCTCTCTCTCTCTCACTATCTTTCTGAGAGGTCCTCTGGATTTATACCTAGTAGAGGAATTATAGGATCAAATGGGAGGTCTATTTTTAGTTCTCTAAGTGTTCTCCAGACGTCTTTCCAAAAGGAAAGTATTAGTTTGCATTCCCACCAGCAGTGTAGAAATGTTTCCCTTTCTCCACAACCATGCTAGCATCTGTGATTTTTGGACTTTGTGATATGGGCTAATCTCACTGGTGTTAGATGATATCTCAAAGTAGTTTTGATTTGCATTTCTTTTTTTTTTATTAAATCATAGTTGTGCACATTAATACTACCATGGGGTACAGTGTGTTGTTTCTGTATACAATTTGAAATACTTTCATCCAGTTGGTTAATATATCCTTCATGTCATTCTCAAAGTTGTTGTGTTAAGACATTTATATTCCACATTTAGAAAGATTCACATGTACCCTTATAGGATGAGTCATAGTTGTGATCCCAGCAATCACGCTCCCTCCACTCATCCTCCCGCCTCCCCTGCCCTCCCTCTCCCCTCTCCCCATATTCCTGGGCTAAAATTGAGTTATAGCTTTCCTATGATAGCTAAAAATTAATTTCATAATAGGGTTGAGTACATTGGATACTTTTTCTTCCATTCTTGAGATACTTTGCTAAGAATATTTTCCAGCTCCATCTGTGTAAACATGAAGGAGGTAAAATCTGAATCTTTCTTTATGGCTGCATAGTATTCCATGGTGTACATATACCACAATTTATTGATCTATTCATGGGTCGATGGGATTTCTGGTCTCTTTGATTTCTTTATGTACATTCAATGTCTTTTGTATCACCCATGAAATTCAGTCTATTCATTTTACATGTTATTCATTATACAATGTTATTTTTATATTATATTGTATTATGTTATATTATATTCAATGTTATTCATAACATTTTACATGTTATTAAAATATACTTTGTGTTATATTGGCAACTGTTTTTGGCTATTAATCAAAAAAAGATTAAATCTGGTTTTTGTAGAAAAAAAATAACCATATGTTCTGGAAAAAAAATAATATTGTAAAATATAAGATCCCCAAACAAGGGGATCAATTATAAAATTGGCTTGCAAAAGAATAATGATGAGAAATAATGTGTTCCATTAGAAAGATTTATTTATTTATTTATTTATTTATTTTTAGCATTTGTGGGATCCAGCATCTGGAACGAATAGGAAAGAAGCTGAATCTCTTTGACTCTCTTTATTTCTGCATTGTTACATTTTCTACTGTGGGCTTTGGGGATGTCACTCCTGAAACATGGTCCTCCAAGCTTTTCGTTGTTGCTATGATTTGTGTTGCCCTGGTGGTTCTCCCCATACAGGTAAACACAACTATCTTAAATTTTATAGAAATGTGCAAAGACTTATAAGACTGAACACTCTATGTTTAATGAGAAAAGCTGTTTGGCTTATTTATCTGACAAAAATATATTAGCACATGCTATTATATGTAATCATTTATGTAAATTATGTAGAAATGCTTTTTTATATTTTATTAGAAATGTTAAGTTTTTTTTTTTTATTTTCCTCCAGTTACAACTGGAGGAATAAGTTTACATCTTATTTCATTTCCTCAAGATTCTTTCTTTCAATATAAGGTATTTAAATACATTTTTATAGGATGTTATAGTTTATCTTTTTTTTTTTTTTTTCAGAGAGAGTTTCTCACTCCTCACTCTGTTATCAGGCTGGGGTGCAGTGGCCCTAACAGCTCACTGTAGCTTCGAAATCCTGGGCACAAGCAGTTCTGCCTCCATTTCTTAAGTAGCTGGATCTATAGGTGCATACCCCCAAAGCCTGGGAAATTTTTTATTTTTTATTGTAGAGAGGAGTTCTTGAACTGGTGGCCTCAAGCAATCCTGCCACTGTGGCTTCCCAAAGGTGGGACTACAGGCATAATCCACTGTGCCTGGCTTGGTAGTACAGTTTTTAATATATGACAGATCAAAGAAATACATTTGGGAAAGATTAATTTCTCTTGGTTCTTGAAAATAAACCTAAAAATCATACACTGCAATGAATAAAAATTGATTACTTATGTTAATCAACTAAAACAAAATCTGAACATGGTATATATTATGTAACATTTTAAGGAAGGAACAGGAAAGTTTCAAAGGGAGTGAGATATAAATGGAATGGAAATAAAGATAAGTAGATGTAATGAATCTCCAACCCTTTCCTATAAGGGGCCCTAGATGCCCATGTGTGGGTAGGTCAGAAACAGGTTGCCTGTTCCATTAAGCAACTTTAGCCACAGTGTCTCTAAATATACCTTGGGCCTTCTCTCTACCAGCCTATCATGCATGCCTTCCTTCCTAACATCCCTTTCTTACATCATCCCCTATCCTCAGATATTGTCTATTTTATAGCTACAATGTGGCCTTACTTACTATCTCTCTCACTGTGTGCTATGTGAGCAAAACTTGGCAGAGAATGTGAAGAAATAGTGATGAGGCTTTTCTCTTTCACTTAGTGCAGGACACATCATATTCTATGGATGTAAAGTGGAGGCTCTAATCTCTTACTGGCCTGTTGTGACATAATAGTAATAGCATGTTAATATGTTTCCTTTGAGACTCCAAGTTCCTGGGAGGGATTTGAAACCTCTGCCAAAGTCACACGAAAAGTCTGTTGTGGAAGGGAACATTGATACTTCAAATGTGAATGAGTTCCATCTGAAAAATTGAGTATACCTAATAAACAATAGATGTACTAAATTTTCATATCTAGTGTTTCTCATCACGTGTAAAATACCTTACAGTTTGAACAGTTGGCCTATTTGTGGATGGAGAGACAAAAGTCAGGTGGAAACTATAGTCGACATAGAGCTCAGACTGAAAAGCATGTTGTCCTGTGTGTCAGCTCCCTGAAGATTGATTTACTTATGGATTTTCTAAATGAATTCTATGCTCATCCAAGACTGCAGGTATGTTTGGCTTATATTACACTGGATCATACCTACTAACATATTGTCAAAGTCAATTAACTGAGGGTGCAGCCTGTTTCATGGAGAATTTTTATTTATATGCTCTGATTTAGAAAGAGTAAATGAAGAACTACAAATATAACCAGGAACACAGAAAAATTTCTTTGCTGAAGAAATTCTCAGTACTTTAAGTTTCCTTCTGGATCTACACTAAAAGACAGATGGAATTATGTTAATGCTATAGAGACAAAAATTTCTTTGAATTAAAGGATTGCTTTTTCTTCCTTGGGTAGAGATTAAATCACATTTTTTATGAAACAGTGCATTTTAAGATAAAATATAATGAAACAATGAAGAAACCATTCCATATCGTTTGCTCATTTGAATACTGCAGAATCTTATCAAGTATTGCTAATGGAAATGCAAAAATCTGGAAGTTTCATTTTTTCTTTTGTTTCCTGGAGTGTAAATAAGTCCTATTTATAGTAGCAATAAATGGCCAAAAATTGGACAATAACTAGCTGAATTGAGAACATGAGTTCAGAAAAATCTTTCCATCTGTCTATGCAGATAAAATCCTTGAATATTTCTTCCATTTGTCATGGTCCTGGGCCAATGTCAATTTAGGTAATCACTTTTTCTGCTTAATGCACTCAGTCCAGTCCAAAAAGCAAACTGCTATTTGAAGGTCTCATATTTCCTCAGTGCATTTGTGTGTCGAGAGTTGAATAATCCCAGAGACCAAGACAGTGCTCAGCATATTTAATTATTCCTCCCTAACAAAACGTAGAAACATTGATTTACGAGTAATTTGGAGACTTCTAAAAATAATATATTTTTGTATTTTAAAACACTACTTTATAAGTGATCTTTAAATTACAAAACATATTCTTTAATTTTCATATAAATTAATTGCATTTTTAGGAACTCTATTTCTAGGATTTTTGTTATTTATATTGAATAATTTACAGTTTACTCATTATAAGAAAAGCTATTTGGGGGAAAATTTTGATCCTATAGTAATTAATTAACTTTATCTGCCATCAATATAGAGAATTCTTAAAACTACCCAAATTCTCATTACATATATTTTAGAGTAATAGAGTGGTGAATGTTCACCAGAGAATTATACTTTTTTTTTTTTTTGCTGGGGATTCATTGAGGATACAAGATACCAGGTTGCACTGATTGCATTTGTTAGGTAAAGTCCCTCTTATAATTATGTCTTGCCCCCAAAAGGTGTGTCCCACATGGAGACCCCACCCACCTCCCTCCTTTCCTCTCTCTCTGCGCTCCCCACCCCCCATCCCTCACCGGGTACGAGGTCATTAATTGTCCTTATATCAAAATTGAGTACATAGGATTCATGTTTCTCCATTTTTTTGATGCTTTATTGAGAAGAATGTGTTCCACTTCCATCCAGGTTAATACAAAGGATGCAAAGTCTCCATCTTTTTAATGGCTGGGTAGTATTCCATGGTGTACTTATACTACAGCTTATTAATCCATTCCTGGGTTGGTGGGCATGTAGGCTGCTTCCACATTTTGGTGATTGTAAATTGAGCTGTGAAAAACAGTCTAGAGCATGTGTCCTTACGGTAAAAGGATATTTTTCTTACTGAGTAGATGCCTAGTAATGGGATTGCAGGATTAAATGGGAGGTAGCTTGGGTATTTGAGGGTTCTCCATACTTCCTTCCAAACAGGTTATATTAGTTTGCAGTCCCACCAGCAGTTTAAAACTCTCCAATTATACTTTTTATAGACGTTGTTTCAAACAATTTCACCACTGTGAATACTTTTGTATTTTTTCCAAATGAGTATAAAGTTTGAAATATTTTGATGTCAATTCTTTGATTTAATTTAATTTCTCAGCATTTCTAATGTTTTTATGATTCTTTACCCAGTCAACTGTTGATCAGAAATTGTTCAAAATTATCAGTTCATAATATTACCAAATGATATAAATCACTATCATAGGTTTGATTCTAGAACATCTTGAAGTATGAATTGATACTATGCTTTTTCTTCATATTCAATGTATATTTTAGGATCATCAGCCTGCAGTTATAACTAAAAACTTTACAATCTGGAAGTGTATGTCAAGTATAAGTACTGATAACCTTCCTTTTATGGTAATAAGGATGAAATAAGAATGAAATAAAGCAGGATGAATTTATTAATCTTTGAGCTTTTTTATGTCTTAGTTGTGTTTATAATAATGCAGTGTTAGTTAATATACATATGCCCAGGTGTTTCATGTGAATTTCTATGTATTAGCAAGAGTTTAATTCAATTTTATTATATTTCACAATTTTATTGGATATTTTATTTACCTATGTTGTATATAACATAAAATGTTAGTGTTTCTCTTTCATTGCCTGTTTTGTTTTGAATAGGATTATTATGTGGTGATTTTGTGTCCTACTGAAATGGATGTGCAAGTTCGTAGGGTGCTGCAGATTCCAATGTGGTCCCAAAGAGTTATCTACCTTCAAGGGTCAGCCCTTAAAGATCAAGACCTGCTGAGAGCAAAGTAGGTCTACCCGTCTCTTTTTCATCTTGCAGCATATAGTTTTCAGTGCTTTATTATCTTTTCTGTCCACCAAATTTTAGCAGTTTCAAGTGTTGCAAGATGTGTTTAGGTGTTTCTATACAGAATTTTACTCTAGTCACAATGTTGGTCAAACTGAAAGGTTAAATATATTATATAAAAATCAGTGTGTTCACTTTTCTTTCCCAGCCTTGTCTCAGGGCAAAGTTGTTTAACAGACCATGTCCACAGAACACAGTGTGTGTGGCATGGTATAATTATCTGGGTGGCGTCTGTGGCTCAGTGGGTAGGGTGCTGGCCCCATATAGTGAGAGTGGCCGGTTCAAACCCCACCCAGGCAAAACTGCAACAAAAAATAGCCAAGCACTATGGCGGGTGCCTGTAGTCCTAGCTACTCAGGAGGCTGAGGCAAGAGAATTGCCTAAGCCCAGGAGTTGGAGGTTGCTGTGAGCTGTGATGTGCCACGACACTCTACTGAGGGTGATAAAGTGAGATTCTGTCTCTAAAAAAATAAATAAATAAAAATAATTATCTTAAGCTGTCCGAGATGGATTGGGGGTATATAGAATGCTATTAGAATAGTCTCTTAATCCCTGGATACACTTTTTATTCCAGATATAAAAATCTTGGGAAAAACTTTACGTGAGACATCAAAGCAATGAGAGCCAAGGTTTAAATTTTCAAGAGTTTGTACTATGTACTGACCTGACAGCACTTATTTTGCCTAGAGGCAGAAACAGAAGAGTCCTGGGGGACAGAGGAAGCAGAAGGGTGGCAGGTCTTACCGTGCTGCCCTCTTCTTTTTGTGCATGTGGCAGCCAATTTGGCTTAAAGGTGACAAAGCCTTAAATATTTGTCACAGGTCATCAGGGTTATACCACATGAGCAGAGTGAGAGCATGGTTGGGCAGAGTGTGGACACCAGGGAATCAGGGTGCGTGCCAAACAACATCCTTAATTTCAAAAGCCTGAGGAAAGCCTTACCAGAAGTGGTTTTACTTGATATTTTCTGCTGTTTTTGAAGTTTCAAATATGTCTTCATGTTTATCCTTGAGTTGTCCTACATGCTCTTTTAGATTTTAAGGTTTCCTCCACTGAATTGTATAGAATAAGGGCTTTTTACTTGTCTGTTTGCTTTTCTTTGTTGAGTAAGTGTGTCTGAGTAGGGGTGTGTGTGTGTGAATGTTCTGTGTGTGTCTGTGTATGTGTCTGTGTATGTCTGTGTGTATAAGAGGGGATGCAAAAGAGAAAAGAAAAGTAAAATACTTTGTGGAACAGAATATCAGATTCCTTTTTGCTTCTCAATCCTGCAGATGATGACTAGGTGTCTAGTCAGGAAACCTGCTATTACTTTTCATTTATATATAATGAAATCGGTTTAACTGAGTACTTTTTCAATATTTTAACTTCTGAATCCCCCCAAAAAAGTCACTAGATAGAAAGTATCAGGATATAATGCGTGATAATGTAATTAAAATGAAGTTATTTTTTGGTGGAGTAATATACTTTATATTTGTCATTGTTGTATATATGACAGACAGTTCTATATGTCATCAGATTTTTCCTAGCCCTTCCAGTAAACCCTCGCTTTAGATCTTTCCTGTTTGCTAACTGTACCAAGAGGAATAGTTACTTAGACACTGATATAATCTCAATCATCTTGTTATGCTTAATTTACTACATACGAGTTATGTTCTTCACAAAATAAGCATGGATAATGCCCATATTGTATTCAATATGAATTCATGTAATAATGGAAACTTTTTTGCTACCTAAGAAATTAATCTGTGTTATTAGTATTAGCTATTAGTATCTAACCTAGATACTATTTAGGATTAACAAAACTAATTTATAGTTGTGTTAATAGTAATAAAATGATTTCTTAGCAAAAGCAATCACATTTGCAAGAAGTATTCCTCCATTGGAATAAAAAAGGAAGGGCATGGAGAGGTAGCCAACTGGTAGTAAAAATCTGGGTTAAGAATGAAGTTAGAATTGACAGAGTGTCCATTTTTATGTTCATTTCTAATCCTAACTTCACATAAAAGATATGGGATTTAATATTAACTAATACATTCTTCAACGCAATTCCCCATGCAAGGGATAAGGAATAGGATTCTCCAAACAAGTTCCAAAGGTCAGTTGCATGTGTTTTGAATTGCTCTGTTGAAAATGATGTTTAGAGAATGTTATTCGATACTCATATTTTCTTAGTAACCATGGCACAACATTTTTCCAGAACTGTTTGGTTTGGTCTAATTTCACAGACTTTTATCTTTCTTCTCCATAGAAAATATTTTTTTTGGACAAGACGTGTTTTATAATAGTGAACCACAGAGATAAATCATTCCTTGTTGTGAGAATAAACATTCTTACACTTTTAGAACATTATGTATCAAACACTAAAATGTACTGTTTCTTTATCACTAAATTTAAAAATTGTTGAACCTGAGCATGAAGGGAAAAGGTTTAGAAAAAGATGATGAATCACCTCCCAGAAATATAAACGTACAGTAGAGTTTAACTTATAAATACCAAGCACCTCTTTTCCATTTCTTAGTTTAATTGAGATGTTAAAGTTGAAATGTTATTGGGTGGTGCCTGTGGCTCAAAGAAGTAAAGTGCTGGCCCCATCTGCTGGTGGGAGTTTCAAATCCAGCCCTGGCCAAAAAAAAAAAAAAAAGTTAAAATGTTATTAATCATCAAATAAAGGCCACTGCCATTCCCTTAATTTATTTGAAGCATACATATTAAAACATATATAATCAGAAAAAGTGAATGAAGTTTGGTTTGTTTTCTACTCTGTCCTGAATTCTTGTTATATAGACAACCCAACAGTAACTTTTTTTGTTCAGAGTCAAATGCAGTCATGATCTACTAGAAATTCAACTTTCATTTAAGTTTAAGGATACCCATGGTCTACATGTACATTTTGTGCAAAATATGGACTAAGCCTTGGAATTCTGTTTTTTTCATACATATACAGATATTTTAGTGTGTGCTTATTTTTGTTTTTCTCTCTGTATTTAGAATGGATGATGCTGAAGCCTGTTTTATTCTGAGCAGCCGTTGTGAAGTGGATAGGACATCATCTGTAAGTTTCTAAAATCTCCTGTAGTGAATTGGGCTTTCCACTGTAGAAATTTTTTTGATATGGTTTTATAAAATCTGCCAACATTCAAAATTGGTCACCTTAAACTTTTACTAAAGTAAAACAAATGATACTTAGTGATCTTTGCCATAACATAAGAATGATTGTGTCAATAAAGGTGTTGAAAAATTGTCTAATTTGCTGGTGATCAAAATGAAAAAAGCAGAACTATACCATTTTTTTATTAAATATGTCCTATGATATTTAATTTTGTGAAAGTGGCCTCAATTTTTTCCAGTCTAAAACAAGGCAGATGGATCAGGCAGCCAACATTAGAATCAATTGGAGAATTTAAAAAAAGATACGCTTTTGTGAATTTTCTGTTCAAAATCTGTGTATTTTAGAAAAATCCCCAGGTGATTCTGAAACATATCTCTGTTTGGCAACCTTTGATTTATACTACATGTGATCTCTAAATGTATTTTTTTAAATCTAAAGTTTAATTAAACTTTAGCTAAAGTAAATAGCATAAATTACTAAACTATAAATCTATTTTTTAAAGAAGCATATTTTAATTTTCTTATTTAAATAAATTGTTTTATATTTTTATGTTGAATAAGTCTTATTACCTTCTATTTTTAGAAGCCAGTGAGTCCGTTTCTAGCCATATCTGGGGTACTTGAACAAATGAGAACACGTGGTGCCTTCTGTAAGTGTGAACTGGGAAGAAGGCTAAATGTGCATAGGCCTTTCAAGTCCATGCTTTGTCCTTTTCTGGAGCATGTAATGTTTTGCTACATTAATTTAGGACTGAAAGTCCTAAATATGGCAGTCTTCATCTCAGCCTCATTCTAATTTACTTAAACTCCTTATTCATTGTAAAAAATTTTGAACCAACTGTTTCATCCTTCATTTGGAGAGGGCTGGTATGAGTTGAATTGTGTCCCTAAAAAATTTTACATGTTGAAATTGTAACCTAAAGTACCTCAGAATGCAAATTTATGTGGAGATAGAGGTAGTTGAGTTGTAATGAGGTTATTAGGGTGAGCTGTAATCCAAATTTTACAAATTCTTGTAAAAAGGAAGCATTTAGAGACAGACATGTATACAGGGATAATTCCATGTGAACACAAAGACCGTTATTGACAAGCCACAAAAGAGGCCTGGAAATGATCTTGGAAAGACCCAACTTTGACATCTTGATTTCATATCTCTTAGGCTACAGAACAAACCATCCATTTAGTGATACTCTGTTAGAGCACAAAACTTTAAAAGAGGGGCACACAGCAAACCAATGAGTGGAATACTTATAAAATATTTCTTTTTATCATATACATTTAGAAAAATTTTATCTGCTCCTCTGCTTTCCTACAATTCTACCTTAATTCTGACTAGTTCCTCCTCAGTTCAGTTAAACATGATTTCAGTAGTTTATTAGGAGCTCCAAACACATATACTGAAGAAATGGTTTCACACTGAACGTCATCTTGTGTTTCTGTAATTATTTGACTTATGTAATTGTGAATCTTCTGCTTCTTGAGTGGTAATTCAGTTTTAAAATACTTGTAGTTTTCTAGTATGTGCAACAAAGGACGTATAATCATTAGGCAGTAAATACATATTTCTTTTAGAGTGCCCCTTATAATGAGAATGTGGAATATTTTAATTGAAACGATTGCATTTTATTCCTCATTGAACTCTTAGTAACAGACAGGAGATGACTAAAAAGATTTATACCTGCAAGGACAAAGGGTTTGGTAAATGACACAACACTAAGAGAATTTTGTAAGCTGGAAACCAGATGGATGAGTGGCAACTGACTTAACGAGGAAGAAAGTTAAATTTTAAGTTGAGACAAGAAACAAATTAGAAACAGGCTGCTTTTTGCAACAGAACTTCAAGAGTCTCAGAAAATAGAGGCACCAGATGCTTTGAAAGTAAGGTTATATGTAGGACTAAATATACGAATGGTGGCTAAAAGTCTATAAAAAAAAGCAGATTCCCTGAACCCCTCCACATATTAATCCATTGCTGATTAC
>NW_003852660.1:1094531-1095539 GCF_000181295.1 Otolemur garnettii | reverse complement strand
TGTGTGTGTGTGTGTGTGCCGTGTGTGTATGTACAAAGATACAAAGTTTAGCATTTCAAAGTGCAACATACAGTGAAATATATATGTGTAAAAAGCTCTTGGCATTTACTCAGGTCCAAACATCTTTGAGTATGTCACTCCTATATATGTTCAGATACCAGGGATCACTAGACATTTGAGGAAATTCCTAATAAGGAGAAGAAAGAACAAATGACCAAACACAAACAAAAAGCATACAGAAAAAAGGAACTTAGAGGAAATAGAAACTCCACTATACAATTCTGTGAGAAGAAATAAATACGAAAATATATATTTAATAAATACCTTCAAGTAATATGAGAAGATGGCACCTATGGAAAATGAGAATAGTATGCTAGAAAATACAACAAAGCAAGAAACATTTGTTGAGCCTAAAAGAGCTCTTGTAAATTAAATATAGTATAACAAATTAAAACTTCAATAAAAGATCTAGAAGATAAACCTAATGACACTGAAAGAATGAAGATTAATAAAATAAATAATAAAACCAAATGATGGAAAATAAGAGTTAAAAGGTGAGAAAATTAGAGATACAGTAAATGGATTCTAGAAAACAGTTAGGGAGAATATTTTCAAAGCTATAATATGAACACATTTTCCATGCCAAAATTGTCAAATTGGGAGGCGTAAAGCCTAGACAAGATCTGTTCTGGTGAGAGAGTAGATAAGTACTGAAACAAGGAGAATGAAACTGAAAGAAAAGGAATTGTAGGAGGAAAAAGAAGAAAGTGTGGAGAATCAGAATGTCTTCAGAGTTCCCATCAGAAGTCAGAACACAATGGGACAATCCTTTTCTTTTATTCATCACGTGTTAATTTTTATGAGTGGTGAGAGGTGCGGATTCTGTTTCAGTCTTTTACATGTGGCTATCCAGTTTTCCCGGCACCACTTATTGAACAAGGATTCTTTTCACCTGCATATATTTTTATCTGCTTTGTCAAAAATCAGATGGGAATATGAGAATGGTTT
>NW_003852660.1:1088153-1092995 GCF_000181295.1 Otolemur garnettii | reverse complement strand
TGGGGTTTGGAATAATTTTGAATATGTCTTTGTCTTAGGGAAAAACACATTAATCTAGAAGAAATGAGCTTTCTGTTGTGAGGCAGTAGAGATTCCTCTTCTTATCAGCATTGTGTACCCCTTGAGATGCCAGTAAAAGCATGGGTAAATTTGCAGTTGAACTTTATGTGTTTTTATTTAACTACATATTTTTAAATTCAACTTTTATCCAAAATTCTGATTAAATTATTCTGTGATATTCAGACTTATGGTTCAGAAGATGATCAAAAGCATGCCAATTGAAGCCTAATAGAACAGGTAGAACTCAGCAGCTATGTATTTTTGAAAAACACTGTAACTGTGAAAAATTTAGCAGAGTAACTAGGGTCAGTAGGTATAGTAGTCTCATCTTATCCACAGAGAATACTTTCCAAGATCCCCAATGGATCCCCCCGATCCCCCAAACCACTGATAGTATCTAATCCTATCTATACTATGCAAAAATTTCTATGTCCTTTTTCACAATTTCATGGATGGAAGATTTGATCTTTCCATGAATTTTAGCAACCTCAGCAAACATTTTTTTCTCCTTCTTTATTAAGAAAAATATGCTCATTGTTATTAAGGACTTAATTAAGAAGTCAAGACCTTTCTCGTTTTCACTTAAAGGAAACACTAGATGATTTTTCTTTGGTGTATTCTGACTGCCTTTGGAGCCATTGAGTAAAATGAGGATTACTTGAACACAACCACTACAATAATGTGGCCATCAGTCTGACAGTTGAGGTGGCTACTAAGTGACTGAGGGTTCAGAATATATACAGTGTGAATATGCTGGCCAAAGGGATGATGCATGTCTCTTATGGGATGGAGTGGTGCAAGGTGGGATTTTGTCATGCTACTCAGACTGCATGTAATTGAAAACTTATAATTTGTTTATTTTTGGAATTTTCCACTTAGTATTTTTGGACTGAAGTTAACCACAGGTAACTGAAACTTTCAAATGCAAAACTGTAGGTAACGGGGAACTATCTTATAGAGAAAGTGAGATGTTAGAATGAGAACAAATTCAACAAAGGGTCAGGAAGGGTGTACTCTTGGCAACTGGTCCCTGAATGGAGTTTTAGGTCTTGGTACACAGAAAAAGTAAAGAAGAAAAACAAATGTCCAGGAGTGGCACTAAATACCCAGTTTTCTGTGCTCGTTTGGCAAAAATACAGAGTCTCTCTACTGTCTTATATTCAGAAATATCTATAGCCCTTGACAGAAACTTTCAGGGACTTGGTTATAAAATGCCTAGTGCACTATGCCTAGTGTGTTGATATCTAGACACACCAATAGGCTGTATTATCCATCTCATTTAAACCATCTTTATGTATAGTTGGGAACAGTGATGCAAATAAAGATGTAGAAAAATTATGCATTACTCTAAGTGACGAAAATGTGAGCCTATAAACCCCACATTGCTTGATAATGAGTATTATCCCATATTACATGTTATTCCTTAGGAAGGATGTGGAATAGCTGTTGATGCAAACAAAACTACAATATTGTTACACAGAGGTTGGTTAAAGACTGCCCACATTCCACACCCTTCCTCCTCCAGCATTTGGCTTACACTCAATCAGGAGAGTTGAATTCTTTACTCTTTTACTGATTCCTCAAAGGTTAGTAAATAAATCTTTTCTACAGTTTGCAAAATATCTAGGTCAACTTGTTTTGTTTATATCATTTTGTAGAGACCATATGGTGAATGCATGAATACTTGGTCCAGATAAATTATTTTAGTAGCCGCTTCCCAAGTAAGTTGTTCTGTTTGGGAGGTAGGTGGATGAAGGGAGTAAGAATTTCCTCCTTTACGATTATCCAGTCGTGCTACACTTGAATCATTCCAGAAGCAGTTAACCTTTCCTTTTATCTTCAGTTAGGGAAATGAAGTCTTGACTTTTATCCTTAATGTAATGAAGTCAGCTTCACTGTCATTTGCACTTGTGTCCATTTCAAGTTCCAGGAAGCATGGAATCATGTTTTGTGACCTGCTGTGAAATGCTTCAACTTGGCAAAGGACAGTCAAGTCCTCCTGATTTTAATGAAGCTCACTCACATTAAACAGTTGAAACATGTGGGTAAAGTATAGAGGATTCTTTGGGAGAAATTCCTTCTCTATTCTACAGAGTATTAACAGTTAAAGATCATTCCCAGGCTGCATACTCTTTAACATGGGTTTGCAAATTGTGTTGAAACCACTATTAGGTAGTAAGACTAATCATGTATGATTAATTATATTTAACTGACAGAAGTATCAAAGGGAAAAATTTTATGTAGCTTTAAAAAGAGTCCCAAAATATAAGGACACAAAGGCCAATTACATTGAAATCTGGAGAAATATTTGAGCAAAACTCTTCCACTTTCCTTTGCCTCAATTCCAATGAGAAATATATAAAATTAATTAGTGAAATGCTTATGATTTTTAAAGGAAGACATAATTTAGACTAAGTTTTAAAATGTTTGTTTCTGGATAAAACGTCCAAAAATGAATTTTTAATACATTAGTTTTATTTTGCAGTATTTTCCATCTATAGTCCTACCTGAACTAGGAACATCTGTTGTATAATACAAATACATTTTCAAAATCTGTATAGCTGAATTGTTGCTATTAGGCATAATTTTGAAGAAATTTTCCTCAGTATGTTTCTAAATCATTCTTACATATTGTGAAACTTTTTCCCCACATTATTTTCCTTGACACAGCATAACTTTTGAGAAATGTTGACTGTAGCCTAGTTCTGACAAATACATATTCAGCTATTTTTTTAAGTTTGCAAAATTAAATGAATAATTTTTGTTATTTTAATGATAACAGTTTAATAACTAGGCAGAGCCTGCCAATTCTAAAATTGGTTTGTATGCATTTTTTTGATTGTAGGGAGAGGGAGTTCTTTTATAACATAGAAATGAAAAACTCAATAGGCATTACAAATATTCTGCTTTGGAATTAATATTTTGTAAAATAAATGTATGTCTATATAAAATCTTGTATTTTTTTAATTGAAAATCAGTGAGTAATCATGAATTTGAAAGTGCCATGGTAGCTACCTAAATAATTTTTTTCTCCTTTATATTGAATGAGCAAAATCATTTGAAAAAAATCATTAAGTATCGTTTCACTGAGGTCAAAATCCTTTGATTATTCTATATTAGTTTTATTTAAAAGGAATAAAGAACAATATGTGCTTTTCAAAGAAGATGCTCAATGTTTTTCATGAAAACATTTAAAGATTTGTTACATTATAGTATAAATTTTCTGCAAAAATCTTGCATTTTGAGGGGTTTAGAGTTTTAGTCAACATTTATCCTATTGTTATAAATATTTAAGCTCAATTTTTAAGTCCATTTAATAAAAACAGGGGAAAAAAGGAACCAGGTATTTTGTGCACATTATGTCATTGAATACCAAGCTGGTTCATTGATGAGAGAAGCAGGGCTCAGAGGTGGTAATTATATTTTCCAAAGTGGCAATGTCTAAATTCTGGCCGGGTCATTCTAACTCCAGAACCCCTTCCTTTACAACAAAATGCTCCACAGGGTGATAATAGCTTACTGTTGAAAGGAAATACACATTTGTAAATAAAAATGATTGCACAGCTTAAAAGCTCTAATCAGAATAAAAGACATACAAGGTTTCAAGCATTAACTCTGCTTTCTGTTCCTTCCCATTCTTCATCTGTCCCTTAAAAGAATATATTCACTATGCATTCATTAATCCGTTAGTTATGTATTTTATCCTTTGTAAAAAATAATGACCCCCTTTTTTACCCTTTAGTTTGCTTTCATTCTCAGTTTTCCAATTTTGGTCTTTTGTAGTTATATTTTTTCATTTTAAAGATTTCATTTAATTATTTTTTCTATAAACTAAATAAAATCTTTAGCTATTATCTACTGATTAACTCTTAAGTGTCTTACACATTTTGAATTGTGTAACTGTGTACATGCTGTTCATTAAAGAACTGGTGAACACCTTGATTACATTTTCTTTTTCCATTTTTGTCACTTTCTCTCCCATTTCAGAATATGCTGTGCATTTTAGGTGACTATTGCTATTGTTCTTTTTTGTGTGAGGGTAACTTTATTTATAGATCTGCTTTTTGCTGCTTACTATTTTATCATACACAGATTTAATTGCGTATGTTGTCATAAGTTTACAGACCTAGCTACAAATTGACAGGAGGCTAATTGACATAATTTGTTACATCTCAGTCAGACCTGAGCATAATATTTTATATAAGAAGAAAAAGTGCCCCAGGATAACATCCACATTTGTAAACTTCATATTTATTCCACAAGTATTTATTGAGTTTTGTTGGACCTACCACTGACGTAGCAGCTGAACCTGCAGTCAAAGCACTTGTGCTCTACGGAGTTTACTAATTGAGCCAACATCAATATATTAATTATGTAAATGTATAGAATGTTCGATAGTGATAAATGTTAAAGAGAGAACACTGATAAATAGGCATATGAAATGTAGGGAAAGGTAGACATATTAGGTTGAATCATTAAGTAAAGAACTTTAAGATTAACTTGATATATAGCCATTGAGCTCACTAATCATTAAGGTGGAGAATATGTCAAACACCATCATGTGTTTGCATCATTAGGGTAAGTTTCTGGTGGCTATTACTTCAAACCACTTTTCTTCCTGTAGATGCTACCTACGACCTCTTCTCCTTTTTATGTCTAACTTAAAAATAAGTCAGCATTCACTATTCCAAACTCATGACCTCCTTAGACCTCTGCATTCTAATGTGTACTCTATTCACGTCACTGAAACTCTTTTCAAGAACGTCAAGGGTTCCCTAATGA
>NW_003852660.1:1078736-1087940 GCF_000181295.1 Otolemur garnettii | reverse complement strand
AGCAGAGATGACAGGGATTTCAGTTGAAAGCAGGGAGAGAGCAAGAAAAAAGGAATATGTGGAGCAGAGTAGTGAGAGGAAAGAGATAAAAATAAAGTTCCAGTAACCTGTGTAGTAATCACATCAACCATGGCTAGAATATATATATTTTTTTTTTTTTTTGAGACAAGAGCTTTTCTCTGTCACCACTGCTGGATTGCAATGATGTGATCATAGCTCATTGCAAACTTGAACTCCTGGGCTCAAGCAATCAATCCTCCCACCTCAGCCTCCTGACTACCTGGGACTAAATGTGTGTGCCATAATGCCAAGCTAAGTTTTTTCAAAAAAGAAAAAAGTTTGTAGAAATGGGGTGCCAGTCTGGTTTTGAACTCCTGGCCTCAAGCCATCCCACCTTCACTTTGGCATCACAAATTTCTAGAATTGCAGGAATGAACCAGTGTCATCTTTTATAATATTTTAAATATGAAGATTTTCCATGGTCCACCAACACCCAAGTTTATATCATGAGCTGTAGTAGATTAAATTGTGTCCCCTGGCCCCAAATCCATTTGGTAAAGTCTCAAACATTAGTATCCCAGACTGATGTTATTTGAAACTAAGGTGGTTACAGAAATAATCAAGTTAAAACAAGGTTGTTAGGGTAGATTTCAACCCAGTATGAATGATATCCTTAAAAGAAGGGAAAATTTGGAGACAGAAACATGAAGAGTGGATACCAGGGGAGTATTAAAAGGAATAACTTTGTGTCAAGTATAGAGGACTGGAACAGATCCTTTCCCCACAGTTCTCAGAAGTCACCAATCTAGCTAACACCATGAATTTAGACTTCTGACAATAAATTTGTATTGTTTAAGCTTTCTGGTTTTTCATAGTACGTTACAGTAGCCACAGCAAACTAATACCGATTTTAGTACTGGAACAGGAGTCCTGCTGTAACAAGTAGCTAAAAATAATGAAAGTGGCTTTGGAATTGTGTAATGAGTAGAGGATGAATGACTTTTGAGGTGAACAATAGAAAAAGCATAGATTTCCTCGAACAAATTATTGGTAGAAATATGGATGTTAAATGAGATTCAGTGAGAGTTCAGAATGAAAAGAAGAAAGCTGTAGAGAAAACTTCTGTTGTCCTAGAGAATAAATTTAGAATATTTAGATCATATATACATATCACCATAAGCAGAATCCTGGTAGAAACAGGAATGCAAAAGGTGCTTCTGATGAAGTCTCAAGTGAAATTGAAGAACTATTTATTATAAACAGGAGGAAAGTTAATCATTGTTATAAAGTGTCAGAGAACTTGGCTGTGTTTTATGTTATGGAGTTGAACTTGAAAGCAATAAACTTGGTTATTTAGGGAAGGAGATTTCTAAACAAAATGTTGAAGGCATAGTCTAATTTCTTCTTATTGCTTATAGTAAATTGCAGGAGCAGAACTGTCCATTGAAGAATTTTAGTAGAAGATTTTAGTAGAAGTGTAACAAGAAACCTCCCACATTTAAAATTATATTTTGCTTGCTATGTGGAAAATAGACTAAGTTTATGTGGAGTACAAGAGAGAAGATCAAAGAATACCAGTTTGAGCTCAAGAGGAATAACTTAGGTGGAGGTGGTGTAGTGGGGGTTTGGATTGATGTGGTACTAGTAGAGATAATTGCAGGATCTTGATTTGAGGACGTATTTTGAAAGTAGAGGTGACATAATTAACCAGCATAATGAATACACATTTGAAATTGAAGAAAATAAGTCTTAGGGTGTGTGCAATTAAAATAGTACATGGACATTTATTGGTATTGCAGTGATTGAGGAGAAACAGTTTTAGGGGAGAAATTTCAGCCCATGAAATTTGAAATTTTTGTGAAATATCTAATTAAAAATATAGAGCAGGTATTTTGGTGTATGTATTTGAGTTTAAATGAAATCATAATAGTGAAGACATCAATCTGGCAATCAAATATATATTTATAGCTTAAAATCACAAGACTGCAAGAGGACATCACATAGGGATTGCATGTAGCTAGTGAAGGGGAGTCTTTGGATTGAACTCAGGTGAAGTCCAATATATAGAGGTCACAAAGAGAATGAGAATCCAGCAAAGAAGATTAAAAATAAAACATAAACAAAGAAGACAGCCAACAGGAATTGGAGCAGTGCAAAAAAAGTGAAAAATGCATTTCGAGAAAGAACTATTTCAAAACCTTTGGACTGAATGTTGATCATTAGATTTGACACCTGGAGGTCATTAATGGACCTAGTCCGAGCAGTTTTTGATTTACTTTGGGGTGATTAAAACCTGAATCAGACTTAGAAAAATAGGAAACCCTTCTCTTGATTGCCACATCAGAGTAGCAAGTATTACAGTGACCTTCCACACTAATAAACACTGGACAAAATACACAAGACAATTATTTTCAGATTGAACATCAGGCTATGTGGATCTGTGATCTGTGAGGAAGAGGAAAATAGTGAAACAAACTATGATTTCTGCCTGAAGGCATTTACCTGATATTGGTACAGGAAAAGGCAATTCAGTCAGTTCATGGCCGTTTTACACATACTAAGCAGAGATGACAGGGATTTCAGTTGAAAGCAGGGAGAGAGCAAGCAAAAAGGAATATGTGGAGCAGAGTAGTGAGAGGAAAGAGATAAAAATAAAGTTCCAGTAACCTGTGTAGTAATCACATCGACCATGGCTAGATACTCATATGCAGGATGAGACTTCACAAGGCCAGGCAAAGAAGAATAATTAAGAAAAGAACAACTGTCGGGGAGATGTAAGACAAGAACCAAACCTTGTGCATTGTTAGGAAAAATAAATGTTCAATCAAAAAAAGTGTAGAAATCTTGTTGGGCACCCCGGGTAATCATTAAAGACTCCAAAAAGACTATACTATATGTGTAGGCAAAAATAAATTTGAGAATAAAAGTATGGTTATACATGGGTTAGTGACTGAAATATACTCTGAGGAATGCATTGTTAGGTGATTTTTTCATTAAGTCAACATTGTAAAGCATATTTACACAAACTTAGAAGGTACAGCCTATTACACACCTAGGCTACATGGTATAGATATTGTTTCTAGGCTACAAACACTATAGCATGTTACTGTACTGAATACCAACTATAGCATAACGTATTTGTGAAAAAGTCCAGTAAACATGTTGTATTATAATCATGTAGGACCACCACTGTATGTTTGTTTTGTCAGTGACCAAAACATTATTATACAGTACATGACTATGCTCCAGAAAAAGCTCAAAAGAGCTTTAAAACAAGGCTTGAAATGATAAAGCTCATCTACAAGTGACTTTCTGCCAGAATGAAACTCAACACTACATAAAGGCTAACAAAAATTTTGGAGATTTAACAATATAACATTGTTGATAGCCAGCTTTGTGGCGGGGGCGGGGGGGGATCAGTAGATATACAAATAAGCAGAAAACATAATTGGTAACCATGAAAAGAAAACCAGTCAATATAAAAAGAAACAGCAGTAACACAAATGATAAAATTAGCAAACCTTTTAAAATAAATTTACAAATATGTTCAAAGAACATGAATGCGCACATAAACACATTAAAAAAGGAAATGGAAAATCTTACAAAAAATATTCTAGAGCTGAAAAATGAAAATTTGAAAACTAAAATATCACTGAATGGGCAATATAGTATATGTGACATGGTAGAAGGAAATATCAGTAAATTTGAAGAATGTACAATATACAGTGAGATGGTAGAATGGTACGTTCCAGTTAATATCCTTGTAGAGAAATGTAATAAAACAATGATATTTTGGTCCAAATACCTTTTTAAGAACTCCAAAATGTAGGGAGCTGGAAGCAGTAGGTCATACTTATAGTCCCAGGTACTTGGGAAGCTGAGATAGGAGAATCACTTGAACCAGGAGTTGGAGTCTGCAGTGAGCTGTGATTGTGCCACTGTACTCCAGGCAGAGGCAGTGGGACAGAGTGAGAGCCCATCTCTTAAAAAGAAAAAGAATTTGCAACACTTTGCACAAGTCCAAAACTGAGAAAAAACAAAAATGAGGGAAGTTGTTTTGATGCTTTGAAATCAGTAACAACAATTTCATTGTCCATGTCAGCCCCTGACCCAAGCGAGGAGAACTTGGCATCCAGAGAGATCTTGAAAGTACAGTTCTGCCCTGAGAGACAACTAGAATAAGGAGAAGAAGTACGTCACTGTTGCAGGAAGATGAGGCTCAACGGAGAGAAAGAGCACCCAAACACCACGTTTATAAGAGGCAGGGCTTTATTCCCCAGCCAGGAGTTTAAGGCATAGAAGAATTCCAAATGGCCCCACTCCCCGACTGGCTTGGTTTTTCCCTTTTTAATGACAGTCAAAAAGTTCCACCCCACAGGTACTCTTCACAGGCTAGTTTGAATCAAGCGCTACAGAACTACAGGATTTCGCAGAACTTGGAAATTTCCAAGTTCCAAGAAGTTCAGTTTACAAATTCTCAAGAGCTGAGTCACCATGGAGAGGACCCTGCAGGTGTATCCTTGTGGTCTCCTTGAGAAGACCTGTGCTCCTAGACCTCACCTTTCTCCGGAATCCTCTCTCACCACAAAGCATAAAGTTAGGAAGAGTAAGGATATAATAATGAGTACAACAGAAATAAATGAAACAGAGACTGAAAAAGACATGGGAAAAATCAATGAAATCAAGAGTTGTTTTTTGAAAATATATACAAAATTGGCAACCCTTCAGCGAGATGGACTTTAAAAGTGTTTTCTGTAAACAGGAGGAAAGAAATTGGGTAGGAACTGATAGGTAATATTTGCTTCCTTCTTTTTCTTTTTTGCTTTTTTAAATTAGGAATAATTTTAGCAAGTCTGTATGCTACAGGAAACGATCTACGGTGAGGGTACAATTGGTGATGGAAGAGAGAGGAAAATTAGAATGAAGTCATAAATGCACAGAATAGGATGTTACTTGTTACATAGGTGGAGGGTTTTTCCTTGATAAAGTGTAAAACATTCATTCTTTTTAACAGGAGGGAAGACAGAATATAAAGATAATAGAGGCTTGTTTGTGGTCCAGAGTGATAGAAAGAGCTGTGGACAGTTTTTTTTTTTTTTAGCAGTTTTTGGCCAGGGCTGGGTTTGAACCCACCACCTCTGGCATATGGGACCGGCACCCTCCTCCTTTGAGCCACAGGCCATGCCCTGCTTGTGGAAGTTTTGTTTTGTTTTTAATTATTTCTATTTGCTTACTAAAATAGCACTTGAGATCATCAGAAAGGAGGCTCCTGGCCCTGGGAAAGACTGGCAACTGGCTTCAAGAAAAATTGCATCTCCTCTATGGATTATCTTACAAGGATACAAGTGAATCTTTCTAAAAGTAGAATATAAACGTCTTAATACAATAACTAAGAAAATGACATAAAGGCTATGTTAACCAGTTTGATGAAAATATTTCAAATTGTATATGAAAACGCCACACTGTACCCCATGATTGCATTAATGTACACAGCTAGGATTTAATTAAAAAAAAAAAAGAAGAATTGCATCTCAAAGGGTCAAAGAATGGAAAATTCCTAAAGTAAATGCTTAAGCAAAGGGAGGTCAGGGACCTACAGTGGGCAAGAAACCTGTGCAATGTGTAGTCAAGCTGAGGGGGAAACTTTAAGCCATCTTAATTATCTGACTCCAAAAGTAAGAACAAAAAAATTATACCAGGCTGTTGACTTTCCCCGTAAATATCAAAGCCATTCATTTATTTTTGCTGATTATTAAATGCATTTCTAAACATATGGTTTCTTAATGAAGAAAGCAAACAACCACTGAGCTCTCAGGCAGTAATTTCCCCGTATGTCGCTGTCAGCATGAGAAAAGAGCTGGAAAAACTGTTCGCAATGCGAACTTTTTTTTTTCCAGTTTGTTTTAAGAAGGTCACTTCAGATGTTGAAACCCTTAAGCACATAATCATTTGTATTCTATCATTCCCTGACAAAATGTGCCTTAGCTTCTTAAAGGGAGATTTTGCAATTTTATTTTGCTTTTTATTTATCCTAATACTTAGCAGCCTGATCTCAAAATGATCTTCCTTAAAAATCACAGAATTTTAAATAAGAAAAATACCATGAGAACACTAGCATAACTCAGCTTTTATTATTGTCCAAACTATCTTTTGGTAAATCTGCTTTTTTTTTTGATACAGTCTCACTTGATCACACCCTTGGTAGGGTGCCCTGGCATCTTAACCCACAGCAACCTCAAACTCTTGCGTTCAAGTGATTCACTTGCCTAAGCCTCCCAAGTGGCGCCCGCCACAACTCCTGACTATTTTTAGAGACGGGATTTTGCTCGTGCTCAGGTTGGTCTCAAATTAGTGAGCTCAGGCAATCCAACCACTTCAGCCTCCCAAGTGCTGGGATTACAAGTGTGAGCCACCACACCCGGTCTCTTTTGGTAAATTCCTGAAAATATATGTTGTTGGACTTCAGTTGCGTGCTATTATGATAATCTAACCTTTTAATGAATCACTTTTTATTCATTTGACGTCTGTATACCAGTGAGTTTCAAAAAGTTTTAAAATAGTGTGATCATGACATAGGAAAGTGGACCCCCAAACTAGGATCCAGCCTGAAGACGAAGTGGGTTCTTGGCTTCATGCAGGAAAACAAAACAAACAAACAACAAAAAATAAGAGCAAGCCCACAGAGTAGAGTAATAGAGAGCTTACGGAGGTGATAAAGGAATAAAAGGAAGACTTAACTCTACTGGCAGAGCAGTCGCTATCTCTAAGAGCAACAGAGCAGCAGTTTGTGAGTTTTGGGGGTCTTATTTCATAGCTTTTATTTAATTCCATGTCAAGTGGAGGGAGGATTATTCATGAGATTCTTGAGAGAGCAGTAGGGAGTTTCTGGAACCAAGGTCCTTATCTTCTTTAAACCATGTAGGGGAACTTCTGGGAGTTGTCATGGCATTTTGTAAACTCTTATGTGCTGGTGGGAGTTTCTTTTAGTTTGCCTGTACATTGTAAGCAGGGTACAGTGAGTAGTGAGAGCAACCCAAGGTGGTTTTCCCTGCCACCTTGGTTCTAGCTGGTTTGGGCTGGCTTCTCCACCACCTCTGGTGTTATCAGGCATCCTGGTTTAGTGTTATAACTCTTTATTGAGCAGGTCCTAACATTTTCATTCTCATTCATAACTTTGTTAAACAGGGTAAAATAGATCAGGGAAGATTCGAGTGTTAAGATCTGGAGTTGGATTTTGTGTTGAGAGAAATTTCCTCAAAAAACTGAGAAACAACTTAAGTAAACAATTTTAAAGAATAGAGTTCTGGAAACCAAGCACCAAGGAAACAATATAGTGTTTTTCAGCATTTAGAAACAGAGTACAAAATAAATTTTGCTTCTCTATGAGGAAAGACAGAAAGTGAGATTTTGAATTTGCAATAGTGTTGACTTGCTGCTCAATCCCCAAGTTTCTGGTGAGATTCTAGATATGTCAAATGCAGAGAAACAGGCAGGTAAGTTTTTGTCATTTTCAGCTACACAAGTGGAATCATAAAACAGTTTTATAATCCCTGAGAGATTCCTGAAAAGAACAAGGAAGTAAAGGTAATCCTAAAACTGAAATCCAAGGTAGTATTTCAGTACCAGATTTAGTGTTAAATCCTTTCTGCTTAAAGTGGCAGGGAGGTAACATTCAAGAGCCCCATGAGGTATGCTTCCTCCTCCCGCCCAACCATCAGATTAGATACAGAGGAAAAAACCATCCATATGAGTTTTGATGCTGAGGTCCAGAATGCTAGACCAATTTAATTTTTCTTGACTCTGGTGTAGATTTTTCATGAAGACTGGGCCACTGCTGAGACAATTGGTGTGGGTAAGAGATGTAGTTTAATTTGACTACAACTACTTGGCTTCATTGCTTCCTAACAGCGAGCTTTTCTAAAATGCAGTGATGTATTTTAATAGTTTTGTATCTTCTAAGGATTTTTGACTACTTCTTTTCTTTTTAAAGTATTTTTTGTTATTCAAAAGCACTTTTGAATTACTTTTGTATCTATAATATCTATAATGAAATTTGAAGTATATTTCTTTAAAGGTATCAATTACAATGAATTATAATGAACTACATTATTTCCTTAATTCAGTCATAAAGTTAAGTCAATTAGTTATCAATGAAAGACATAGATCATCTGTATCAGAAGTACCTTCAGTTTTTGATATTTTAGATATACTAGTACATTATCTAATGTTATACTTTTCATCTTTTATTTAGGCCCAGGTACTATATTATGAACAAAAATAGGCCCTATCCCAAAGGTGTTTTTATCTAATGTAAAGCCTTTATAGGAACTTCTGTGAATAAATTGATCTCTAGTCGAGGGTTATAATTGACAAGATTTATTTATAAAATAATACATTTTAATGCTTTTAAGAGAGATTTGAACTCCAGATTGCAAGAAGACTTTTCTACTCTCTACTTAATATATGTTTGTGATTATTTTGTTTTATTGCATATACATTTTGTGTAAAGTGTATAAAAATGTTACATTTTGTAATTTATAATTTAGTAATCTTAAAAAGTATAGTGCTTAATGGATAAAGTAGCAAAAAATAGTCAAAGTATAAAAAGTATATCATTTTTAAGTGCTATAGACATATTTTAAAAATTAAAAAATTTGAAAATGATCTTTCATCAAACCAATGTTTTATCATTTTTTTGTGTGTCATAGATTCCAGTTGAGAATCTAATATAAATTACAAGTTTTATGGATAGTGTGGTAAATAATTCATGTATAAAATTTTATCTAAAATGTCTTAGTCCTTTCACGGGTCATTTGAATTTCAGTAAAATAATTCCTGCCATAGATAAAGTGATTCATTGCAAGTTCTTAGAATATCAACAAATTATTTTTAATGTGCTATAAAGCTGAGTTTTATGGAGACATTCTTCACTGGTTTGATTTTTAGGCAAAATGACTTTAGGTGAAATATTCTCTTTCACATTACCAATAGACACCTAAATGGCCTGATTATTTCTCATGTTACTTTCCTTTTTTATTTATTCCAAGGTTACCACGGCCATTACTTTTATTTTTTTATTAGAAATCTGAAGCGTTGTAAGGATGAATTTATCTGTAAGGAGAATTAAAAAAAATCCCATCCTTTGCTTTTAGAAAAATGATTTTAAAATCTTGTTTCTGTGCTAGTTTTATTATCTGTATTATG
>NW_003852660.1:1069924-1077947 GCF_000181295.1 Otolemur garnettii | reverse complement strand
TGTATACATTGTGCGTGTCTGGTCTATGAAAATTAGGTCAACTTAAGGAGGTGATCAAGGTATGGTGGTTCAGCTGAGATATATAGCTTGAGACAGAGGGCTAGGTTTGTAGCATGATTTGACAGCAGTATACATCAGTATGCTTTTTTGTAGAAAAACTTGATGGCAATACATCTTTTTAGATTTCTTTATTTAGAGAAGTCCTTTATTTCACCTTCTTGAAAACTTTTCTTCTAGATATAAAGTACTAGTTTCACATGGTTGATATTTTTCCCTTTAGGGTGTTTTCCAAACTTTGCAGAGGTATCAAACCATTTTTTTTTTTTCCTCTGCTATACATTGAAATAATAGAATTGTCTTGGACCACACATTAAATAGACAACACTAATGAAAGATCATTAGCCAAAGAAGGTCTGCAGATACTTTTTTGTGATATCCAACACCACAGAGAAGCAAAAAAGTCTTTGCCAAATCAGCTCATGGACTTCAGGCCGTAGGTTGGACACCCCCGTTTTAGGATGGTTTTCCTTGCTTGCCTAGCTTCCATAATTGCTGATGACAGTCCTAGGTCATACGACTTCATTTATAGGTGCTGTCAAGGTTTTGTCTTGGCATTTGGTTTTTAACAGTTCAAATAAAATATGACTGGGCATCATTACCTTTTGGATTATATAATTTGAATTTTCTGAGATCCTGGAACTTAGAAATTGACAAAATTGAAAAGTTTCCAACCACTATTTCTTCAAATTATTTTTTGCTCCCTTTTCTCATTTGTTTTCTTCTTGAGAATTCCATTATATTATGCAACACTTTTTAAAATTGTTACACAAGTGCCTGAACTCTGTTCCTTATTTCCTCCCCTTTTCTCTCTTCTTTTTAAATTGGGTAAATTATATTGATCAAGTTTACTGATGTTTTCTTTTGTCATCTCCATTCTATTTCAATGACTATCAGTGAATATTTTTAAAGCTTTAGTTTTTTACTTTAGTTTTAAAGTATTTTTATTGGTCTGCTGGAATTTTCTGTTTTTATTTATTATAGAAATATTTTCCATTGCATTACTGGTTGTAGATCTAGCAGCAGCTTTATATCTTTGTCTGATAATTCTATCATTTTAGATGATTTAGAAGTTACCACCTATTATCATTTTGTTTTTTTCTCATGAAGAACAGATTACATTTTCTTGGCACTTCATATATTGAATAATGTTGCATTATATTTTGGATATTTCATTAATATTGTAGAGTCTTGGTTTCTCTGCATTATCCACAAAAGTGTTGATGTTATTATACTGGCAAGGAGTTAATGTGGTTCAACCAAAAATAAGCAAACTTTATCACCCTTAAATTGGCAGTGGTTCAAATATCGTTTCAGATTGTGTTTATTCTTGCCCATGCATGGTTCAGTGGTCAGTGAAAGAAGTATAAATTTATACAGAGAGTTCCTGATGTATGTTCTTTGTCTCTGCTGTTTCCTGTCTCCAGGAGCCCTAGTTGCCCCAGACTCCATTCTCTAGCTCTTCTGACAGATTTGCTGTGCAGTTTTAGCCAACTTAAGCTGCCAAGTTCAAAATGGCAAAAACAGAGAAATTATGATATGTAAGATGCTTCCTCCCAGCTTTTACTTCCATCTAAAATCTGTCTACTATAATTCATTTTCTAGAACCTTTATGTGAATGTTTTATAGATTTTTATCTGGAGTTTATAGTTGTTATCTGCAGGAAGGACAATTTATTAAGAATTTCCTATTCCATATTGGTGGATCTCCTAGTCATTCTTTATTTCTCCTTCCATGACTAATATCACATTTGTTGCTGGTTCCAGCTGGCAAATTTCAGCTGGTTGACTCTTGCTAAGAGATTTATCCTTGTTCTTTAGTTTGTATCCTTAATGATATTGCTTTTCTTATTACTAAGATAATACAAATAATAATAAAACAGCTTGTTTATTCCACAATAACTAACCGCCAAACTCTATTAAAAGTTGTACATGTTGTATTTCACTATAGCAATTCTGTGAGATAGAAAGAATCTACATTTCGGAAATGAAGAATTTGGATTTGTTCCAACCTGGTTAGGTACTGCAGGACAGGAAAGAGTTAAAACCCTCCTAAGAATCCATTATCTTTGGGCAGGGCATGGTGACTCACACCTATAATCCTGGCACTCTGGGAGGCACAGGTGGGCAGATAGCTTGAGCTTACAAGTTCGAAACCAACTTGAGCAAAAGCAAGACCCCATCTCTACCAAAAATAGAAACACTGAGACAAGAGGATCGCTTGAGCCCAAGAGTTGAAGATTGTTGGGAGCTATGATGCCATGGCATTCTATACAGGGCAATAGTAGGAGCCTCTGTCTGGAAAAACAAAACGTAACAAAACTATATATATATATATCTTTAAAACAATGAAATGAAATAAAAGAAAAACCAATATGTTGATATTTTTGATTTGGTTTAATTTTTATTTTTTTCTTTTCATGTAAAATGTTATACTTACTGTGAAAGAGAAACAGTGATAACACTCTACTAAATTATCTATAATGCTCACCTCAGATTCAAAAGCATGTTACATGAATTAACAGATACTCACTTGGTGAATCTTAGTAGGCATTATTAGGCTTACTAATGTTTTGACTGTTAGCCTATAAGATGCATATTGCCCACTTAAGCTATTCTAGCCTAAAATTCTTTAACTTTCATGTAACTTAAAGTTACTGTCTTAGTTGGCCTTCCATAACAAATCACAGGTGGATCGTAAATAGCAGACATTTATTTCTCATAGTTCTGAAGGCTGGGAACTCTTAAGACCAAAGAGCTGGCAGATTCGTTATTTGGTGAAGACCTGATGCTTGGTTCATAGACTTGTCTTCTGACCTCATTCTTTCATGGCTAAGGGGCAAGGGAGCTCTCTGAAGGCTCTGTACTATGACTATCTGATTCCTACTGAAGATCCTATCTTCTAGTAGCATCATAATGGGGGTAAAGGTTTCAATGTATGAATTTTGAGAGGACCCAGATATTCAGTCTATAGAAGTTATTGACCATCAACAGCATCTTCTTTCTGCATTTGAACGAATAGTCTCTCGTATCTACCTGTATTTTTGATCTTCCTTTCTTTTCCCTAGCAGTGTTGTCAAATAGAACTTTCCATGATGACAAAATACTCCATACCCTCACTGTCTACTATGGCAGCCACTAGCTACGTGCCCCTTTGAGCACTTGAAATGTGGCTAGTGTGATTAAGGAATTAAATTCTCAATCTTAGTATTTCATTTTTGTTAATTTAAGTTAAAACAGCCAATGTCCTTATTGGCTACTAATATGGATGTGGTACTTCAGAGCCCATTTGTGCTTCCTTTTCAAAGCATATTAGCTAATTGTATTGTGTATTTCTCTAATACTTTGCTTTGGTTTATTTGATTTGTTCTATTACTTACAGGGTGACTACTATGTGTAAGATTTCATGTTAAACATGATTTTGATTCTCTTACTCAGTCTTAGCATCATTTCATTAAAAATAAAAACTTTCTGATATATTTTTTATATCTGAGAGTTCTTTGTCTCCAAACATATGTGTGTGCACACACACACGTAGTCAAAATTCTTTTAACTTTACTGTCACATAAGAAAGTAAAAAAATGTATTCTCTACATTTATAGTCACTGTTTTCCTTTCATTGATCTTTCTATGTATGTTAATATTGTAAGTCAATTTTTTTCTCTATGGAAATTTCTCTAACAAACTAATAATTGTGCTACAATTCTAAAGCTTCTGACCACAGGAATTTTCAGGGAAAAAATATTTTTATATCTGTCTAGCTACTCTCAATCTCTGCTAATTTTTTAAGTGCTGGGTTTTATCTCTGATTTAATTAAGTGTTGTTACACTCTTTAATAGAAATAACAAGTGTTCTTAAAAATAAGTCCTTACGCCGAGTGCAGTGGCTCACACCTCTATCCTACCACTCTGGGAGGCCAAGGCAGAAGAATAGCTAAGAGAGGAGTTTGACGTTGGTGTGAGCTAGGCTAAGTCCATGGTAGTCTAGCCTCAACAACATAGTAAGACTCTGTCTCAAACAAAAAAAATAAATAAATAAATTGAAAACACCTTATAATAAATTATTTTCATGCTTAATTTTTAACCGTAAATGTGACTAAACAAACCAATTGCTTGATAATTTTTACTTCATAATCATAAAAGTTTTAATTTATCTCATGAGAATTTAACTTCCTCATTTCAGGATCACCAAACCATTTTGAGAGCGTGGGCTGTGAAAGATTTTGCTCCGAATTGTCCTTTGTATGTCCAGATACTAAAGCCTGAAAATAAATTCCATATCAAATTTGCGGGTAAGTTTTTATCTTGAATGAAATCCATTGAATTTCCTCAGATTCCATTGTGATTTAAGAGTTATGTCTCTGAGGTTAGTGGAAACTTAATGCATTGAAGATTCTGAAGGATAGAAAAGGAGTCCTTTAAAATCATTTACTTGTTAAGGAGGATTCTTCACGTATGAAGAAATATGTGACAAGATAATATATTGGGATGTATCTTGACTTTTTTATATGACTTGGTGGTTTTAGCACCTGAATTTACTAAATAACCCGATAAGCCTAAGGAGCAGCAGTAGATGTGTGCCTAATTCAGACACGGATTTCAAATGCTGTGTCTGTTTGTTTATACTTAGGTTTATACATAGATAATACTTTGCTATAGATTATTGAATATGCATATAAACTTATACCATAGAGTAATATATTAAAATATATGCAGGTAATTTAAATAAATTTAATTCTGGGGGTGGACTTTGAAAAAGGTGTATATGAGGATTTTTATTAATTTTTTTTTCTTTTGAGACACTGCTTTTAAAGTAATTGACCACATGAAATTATGTTTTAAACTGTTAGGAAATTGCACAGTAAAAGGTATTTGTTTTTTTTCTTAAATGCTTCTGTAGGTGAAAGGAACTAATTTTGATTTAGGTAGGAATTTATGTTGATTTCTCCAAACATAATGACCTTATTGTGTTTTAATAGTCTAAAGACTCAAGTCATTAAAATGCAGTTCAATTTAGGAGTATATCAGCAAAATATATTTCCTTCAGAAAATACGTTTACATATTTTATAATGCTTACCCATTAGGATATGATATTGAAATAAAAAATTATAAACACTAAGAAATTTTAGCTTAATGTTAAGAAAACCATGATGTAGTTGCTGTCCAATTTTTTCTATCTTACATCTTCTAGAATCCCCACAAATGATGTCACCAATTTCTTTTTCTAAAAATGTATAGAAAACAACTTAAAGTAATGGCTTCCAACCCTGGTTGCATATTAGTGTGTCTCTGAAGAATTCTTAAAAAACTGATCACAGAGATTCTGATTTATATAGCCTAAAATGGTGCCAGGGCTTCTCTAAACCTATTTCCTAAACTTGAAAAGCAGACTTTGTGAAATTAAATGGAAATATATATGGAAGGTGCTTCATCTATAATTGGCCATCATTAAATGCCAGTCATTTATCTGTAAGACCTTTGTATCTAAGCTATCTTGTTTTCGTTATTATTTAGGCTAAGGAACATTTTGGAAAAAAATTTTGTTGTACCAATAATGACTTTTCAGTGGTAGTAATGACATGAGCCCTAGGGAATGTCCTAATAAAAATACATTATCTTTGAGTGGTACCATGTAAAACTTAGATAAGCAGATTAATATTTTGAGTCCTATTTTTTTCTGCTATTAAAAGGCCATAATATATATACTATCTTTATTCCATTAGGTTTTTCAGTAAAGATTAAAAATAAATAACATCTGAAATATATTAGGTGTTTGATAAATGAATATTTTTAACTAGATCTTAAAACAATACATAGTTTGGGAAGACAATTTATAGTTTTGAGTATGTCATAAGTAAAATTCAGAACAGATTCAGTTCTTTCTCCCTTCTTAAGAAAGTCATTGATACGCTCTCCCAGAAATCACTCACTGAAATAGTCTACTTCTACAAACAAAAAATTATTTGCCGGCGGCACTGTGGCTCAAAGGAGTGGGGTGCCAGCCCCATATACTGGAGGTGGCGGGTTCTAAACCTGGCCCCAGCCAAAAACAGCAAAAAAAAAAAAAAAAAAAATTATTTGCATTAATCCTTTCTCAAATTCTTATTTTCCAATTATTTTGATAAACACATCAAGATGAATGAATTATTTACATTTTCTATGCCAATAATTTATGTCACTATTTCTCATTTTGAACTCTTGAAATTTCTTCTAACAATGTGTGCATTCTTTCTTGGCTGAGATTACAACATTTCAGAGGAACTCTCTTTATATTATATGAAGATAAAAAGGACCTTTGTTTCACTAAAATGTCATAAAAAGAGTTTAAAGTGATGTATGAGGCTTTCCAACCAGTATAATATGTTTTGTACCTTAGTATGAGGTCACAAAGATTATGGACTTTATCTTCAGCGGAGTATCAAGTTGTTACCAAGTTTGTATAGTAGATTGTTAAAATAATGTTCCCAAGGAACCCTGCTCCCTTTATGTGTCCTGTTGATGTGTGACTTTGTAGCTTTTTCATGAAGAGGTGAGTTCTATTTCACCACCCTTGAATATGGGATAGTCTTGTGACTTCCTTTGACCAATAGAATGTAACAAAAACTACATTGTATAACTTCACAAGCTAAAGCCCTAAAAGCCCAGGCAGATTTTGCTTTTCCTTTATTGGAACAGTGCTCAGAGACTAAATGTTTAGCTTCTCTAAGGACAAAAAATCTCATGGAAGGTGAGATATATCCATCTGAGCATCTCATGTCTAACTCTCAACTTACCGGCCAACACAAGGAATCATGCTGACCCCCAGAATTTTGAGAAGTAAAATAGTGGTTGTGTTAAGTTTAATTTGGGGGGTTATTTGTTATGTAATAATACATAACTAATTTTGTTTATGATAAGATAATAATTGCTTTCATTTTGAATCATGTAAACTTTATAATATTCTTTATATTTTGACCTTTCTTTGTATTCTTACGAGTACTAAATAAGCAGGTTCAAATTTTCAGAAGATATAGAATAAGACACTATTTTTTCCATTTATTTTAATAGTCCCTTCAAATTAACCCTAAATTGAGGAAAGCCAACCATGATCATAATATATGAATTTTTAAAAGTAACTTCATTGTTTATCCAATTTATAAATGTTTCAAATACAAGAAAGTAAAAAACAGACTAGCAACTATTACTTTGTGTATATCTATCATTCATATCTTTTATAGATCTATTTCTCTTGAATAAATTGACTTAGGCATTTAAGTAAGTTATTAAAGTATTACATATTACTTAAATGAATTATATAATTACACTATTAATTATAATTAAGTTAGTAATACTTTGATTAGATCCAAAGGAGAAAAGAACTTTATAGATATTATTTCAGCAATAAAAAGTTATGCTTTTACACACATCACCAAGAAAGGAAGGTAAAATAATGAGCCTAGTGAAAGAACGAATAAAATAACTTGATGGAATAATCATTTTAATAAAACATTTCTGAATATAAATTTAACTTTATTACACATTACAGTGGGAATCAAGTAGCAAAACTGTCATTCACTGATAATTTGATTACACTTACAAGAAATAAGTCATATGTTTCTCCTAGAAAAACAAAGTTTGCTTTCAGCAAGTTGTCCTTTTTATATAATAAATTTGTCAGAGTAAAGTGATTAAAATTATAAATTTCAGAATGGGACATTCCTTGGTGAAATATTTGTTCAACTATGTACTAACTGCATAACCTCAGGCTTTTTCATGTCCCTAAGCATGAGTTTTTTCATTTTGCAAGTAAAAATGATAGAGAAATTACCCTATGAGATTATTCTGATAAAAATAAAATACTCAGAAGGAAATAACCATCAATAAATGACATCCACCAAAGTGATTGTTTTCATTTTACCATTACTGGCTATTTCATAACAAAGTTGTATTATATTTGTTTCCAGGAAAAAATAACTGGGTTCTCCCA
>NW_003852660.1:1066791-1069758 GCF_000181295.1 Otolemur garnettii | reverse complement strand
GCTGATTCCATCCCATCTAGAATTTGAGAACTCATTGACCTGAAAGTGAAACACCATTTCTGAGTTATGAAGGATTCTAAATGATAAAAATGGAACCGTTTACATGGGTAGGACACCAAGAGGTGCTTCTGAGTTAGCCATTAATGTTGATTTCAGCATCCTCCTTCACCCAACCTTTATTAAAGTTGTTGAAAACGTTTAAAAAAAATAAAAATGATATATCACCAAGCTGAAATTATTCCAGAAATTTATCATGTTAAAAGAGAATGATCCTATTTTTTCAATGGATACAGAAAAAATATTTGAGAGAACATTTAACATCCATTCACAGTTAAAAAAAAGAGAGCGAAAAAAATTCTTTTGAAAAACTGGGATCAAAGAAGTCCTTAATCTAAGGCAAGTACTCTCTAAAATAACCTGGAGGAAAAAAAATTTTGTGAACAGGTATTAAAAAGCTGTTTTAATATTAGGCACAAGTATGGAATTGCACTAAAACCCCTTTTGTTCAGTATTTTTTTCTGGGAATCCTAAGAATTAAAGTTTGAAAAATAAAGTGAATAACCTTAGAAAGCAAGAAATAAAATTGCTGTTGTCATATATATTATCAGTTTCCCTTTAAGGAAAATTCAAAAGATTTTTCTTTTCTCCCTAAATTACCTTTCCTTGGCGGGGGGGGGGTCTCTTCCATTTATATGGTTTCTAAAATTAAAATATCTTCTTCAGTATCCACTGTGAGCTCCAATTTCATATTTCCAACTGCATAGTCAATATCTTCTATTAAGTTTCTAACTGCTAACTCAAAATTAAGATGTCTAAAATTAGTATTGCTTTTCCTTGATTTAAAACTTGTTTTTCCTGTATTCTTCCAAGCACCATCTATTTAGAACTCAAACAAAACTTATTCTTTCATCCTGTGCACCTAATCCATCATCATCTCCTATTGGGTACACTCCTTAAATATCCTAGCTTTATCCACTGCCACAGCACAATCCTAGGTGACACCGTGATCATCTCTCAGTTAGGCTATTTCAGAAACTCCCTTTTCATCTTTTCCTGTATTCACAAGCTGTTATGTATACGCTTACTTCTGCTCTTCATATCCTCCTAGCACTTTTGCAACAGTGATCGCTGTTTGTGCAACACACATGGTGACTTCAGCTTCATATCTCTATTGTCAGCCTAAAATCATTCATTTCCTTTTTGTACACAAAAGCTAACATTCTTTTACAGTATAATTACTTTTAAAGGATTGTTTTCCTGTGGATTATTTTTTTTGTCAGATTTCGTAGTTCAAAAGTCAAATGGTAATGTAGCTTTGGTTATGATAAGCCTTTTTTTCCAGTGAGAGATATTTTCACCAATGTATTATTTTTCTAAGGAGTGGCAACTGGTATGGAATTATATGGCAGAGGTAATGACAGTGTTCTACAGCTATGATTACTATAAAAATTTATTTTTATAACATCTTGTATTTTCTGTCAAACTCTTGTGGGACTAATAATTCTAGTAAAGTCTCTCCAAGGTTAAATATCTGATCTGAAATCATCCAGTAAAAAATTATGCCTCCATCTTGTTGGCACTTTCATAAATTGTTTCTTCTTGGTTGTAAAACCATGATGAAAAAGACACAAAATTATGGTAGTTTAGTTTTCAGACATGTTTCTGTAGCATAAAATTTAATCAGCCCATAATCAAGCCCTTATTTCCTTTTCCACTGTACATTTCAGAAATCATTAAACACAACATGCACTCACACCACACTGCACAAAACAAAAATATGTACTTTACTAAGAACTTTTTTATTGAAAAGCTTTGAATGAACATTAAGAATAAACTGTGCTCTCCAATTAATGAATTTCATCCAAAAGAAGTTTGTTTGTTGTCTCTTAGTCTGATGAAGTTACTTAGACCATCAGTGACAGGGCAATTCTTGTAATGGAAGTAAATTAATAGATTTAAGTTAACATTCTATGCTGTTCTTCACTATGAAGTGTTCTTGTCTATAAATATTCAGTTCTCTGCTTCCTTTATCTAATTTTCTTACAACTGTTGGCTCCTCTGAAAATTTCCTACTTCTTTTAAACAGATAAAAGAAAGCATAAAAATTGAATTGACAAATTTTCACCTACAAGTAAGAGCAAAGAAAATAGAAATCAATTAGCAAATGGCATTGTGAATTATCTGTGAATTTTATTTTCCTTGCTTGAATTATGAAATTTCATATGTAACAGAAGTTGATTATAGTTCATTCATGAAAGGAAGAACTATTCTCAATACTGTGTGTTGACTGAATGAAATACTTTCTACTTCACGATTAAAACATGTCTAAAAGAATGAATCATTATACTAGAACAGTAGGAGTTACTTCTTCCAACAATTAAAATAAACATTTTAATTACAATAAGAAGTTAAAACTATAAGCAAATGTATTATTAGCAATAGCATTGACAATATTGTAGAAACTTATTTTTCTTATAGTAGATAGTATGACTTCCATTATAAAAATAATATTGTTTAAAATACATACACACACACCCGCATGCACACTTATTCTCACACATCTTAGAGAAATGATTTGACCAAAAAAATAAAGGCTTTATCTCAGCTTAGTCACCTTCTATTTTTTACTAAATCACCAGACCTTCCAATGCCTCACTTTTTCCTACCCAAGAAAGAGAGTGGGAAAATATTTCCAAGCAATATAAATATTGGAAATCATCTTAGCTGTTTCTAAATAACATATGGATGTGCAGGCTTGACTTTCACCAAATGGTGAAGTGTGAGTTTTTCATGTGAATGATTTCTCATTTCCCATATAACACCCACATAGTCATCATTTTAAACTTCATTCTTACAACCCACTTAAGAACATAATGCTTTGAATTCCTTTATTTTCAAAATATAAAACACAAAAACTTAGAAAATTTTCAGGTTTTTGGATGGAAACCTTTTCTGTCTTTTTTTTTT
>NW_003852660.1:1064412-1066017 GCF_000181295.1 Otolemur garnettii | reverse complement strand
AAGTGTAGTCTAGATAGTAGAAAGAATTCTCACATACCCTTCACATCCCACAGCTTCCCATAATATTAATGTCTTTATATAAACTTGGCCCATTTCATCAAAATGAGTAACATTGGTATAGATGATATTTTTTCTTTTTTTAAAAGCATAATAGAATGTCAAGCCAGAATTTTCCTTTAAGTAAAATTTTTTTGGATTTTGCTCCTCCTAGCAATTTTTTTTAATAATATCTTTTTATAGCCTTTAAAATTTTATTATGTGAGTCTAACCATCTTTTCTGTTTATTCTCTTTGACACTTGATTATATTGACATTAAACATTAAGTATTTTAAGCCATTTTTTCTACAGGCCACTTACAACTTAATTAACTCAAGGGATCCTTTTGTTTTTGCCCATTAATTTTCTTTTAGTTATATATTTCTCAAAGACTCAATTTCACTGCCCTGAAAACCAGAGTAGAATATTTTTTCCTGTCTCTGGTAAGTACAAAGCATATTCTGTCATGCCCCAGACCTGTGATTTTTAGTCTATAGTTTCTTGACATAAATATTTTATGAAAAAGACAGGATAGGTTCCTTTTCACTTTCATTTACTTATTCCTAATATTTTCTTAAGTCCTACTGTGAGCAATTTCTGTTCTATGTACTAGTGATATTTACCATGTTGAACAAGGTTGGATAGCTGTGAAGTCCAATGGCAGCTTTTCTCTTTTTTTTTTTTTTTAAGGTTAAAGTTCATTTCATGTATTGACATTTTCACCTACAATGATACAATTCACATACACAGAAGAAAACAAATTCTGTAGGCAATACTAGAGACAGGGAAGCAATCACAGAAAAGATCAACTCTGGAAAGAAAAATACCACTATATTCCCTGCTTTATGTCTATATAAACTAGGGAAAGATAAGGAAAGATTACACAAGACCAACACTGGATGTGAAAAATAAACTTGGGTCATTTGTCCCAGTTGCAGGGTCTTCTTCTCATGATCCTGATGGCAACCCTGGGTCCTGGGAACTAAAACAGATATAGTCTGGCCCTGTTCATGAATGATAATCTGAGACATTAACCATAGAATGAGCCTTTAAAAATGAATGAGCCTTTAAAATGAATGAGCCTTTAAAAATGAATGAGCCAATATCCTTTACCTCCTTCCTAAGAATACCACCTAACTGAACCTTTTCTTTCTACATAGAGCTTCATTGTAAACTTATAATCCCCCTATTCTATCCTTGCCACCTCTGTGTATGTCATTCTCATGGTTTGAATTTGCTATAATCTCAGTGGATATTGCCTGATGAATTTAGTCAGCCTGATTACAATAGATACTTAAAGTTTCCATGCTTCAATATAATTTCCCTTTCACAGAAGAAATTGTTTTTGCTTTGAAAAGAGTTTGTTAATGTAAAATTTTTAACCATGAAAATGAGCTATTAATACTAGGTTGGCTAGAGACTTTAAGATGAGACTTACTACCATGGGGTGTTAAATCTGTCATTGCCTCAAATCATTCTGCATAGGAAGTTCATGTCATACACACATGCACACACACAAATAAATGTGTATGTGTGTGTACAGGCCATTGTGGATTTGATTTTACTAAA
>NW_003852660.1:1045061-1064017 GCF_000181295.1 Otolemur garnettii | reverse complement strand
TACAGCATATAAAATTAAGAAACTGAAAAAATCCAGTAAGATTGTTTAAAAAGGATGCTATAATTTAGCAAAATATAAATATTCAAAAATGTATGAAGTAGTTTGCAAATAGTACCTAGTTTCTATTATGTTCTGATAACAAAGAATTTTAGAGGAAAGAGTAAGAAAGAATTAGAAACCAGCAATCTAAATAAAGTTCCCTATAATTTTTCTAGATTATTAAGTCATACATGCACAAAATGAAACTAAAGCCAGGCTAAAAGCAATGAGGAAATTATAACACAGCAAGCGCAGAGCTCACATAGAGTGGGAGGACTTTCAAATTCCGACCAGGCACAGTGGAAAGACCTTGGTGATCAGGAGAGTATTTGAAATCTTACAAAAGACATGGTTTGCTAGCAAGGTTGAACTGTCCCTGAAGTGAAAGCTCCTCCATATAGATCAGTATGCATTTTTTTTTGTTATATTACAGATTACCATTAATTTTTCAGGCTGCAGCAACATAAATTTACTAACTTTCGATTTCTGTGTGGGTCAGCATATTAGGAATGGGTCATCTGGGTCCTCTGTTCAAGGTGTCACCAGTCTATAAGAACTGGGTCTATAATATAATGGGTCTGTAATTTCTTTTGAGCCTTGTCAAATTCTTCCAAGTTCACTGGTTGTTGGCCAGTTTCAGTTCTCTGCAGATGCAGAACTTAGGCCGCTGCTCCTAGAAGCCTCATTACCTTCCCTGCCAGCTGACCTCCTCTACAACATGGGCACTTCCTTCTGAAGGCCAACAGGATGGCATGTGCTACAGCTTTGAATCTCGCCCTTTAAGAAGGTCCACTTCCTCATTTGGTCTTAAAGTCTACCAAGGATAATCTTCCTTTCTGTTAACAAAGACAACTGACTTTCCTTTCATATTTATAGTAACTTAATCACTGGAGTACATTCTCATCATACTAAGTTGCAATGCTTTCGTTGCATCTGTTTACGTGATCATATAGGTTATATTCAATGTATTAATATGGTGAATTGATCTAATTTTTAAATGTTATATGATCTTGTTGCCCTTGGATAAATTCCACTTGGTAATAATATATTCTTTTAGAATTACATAGTATTTATATCTAATTTGGTTTACCACATAGGTTAGGATCATATGCTCATGTTATCTCCTAAACAATAATACACTGAGTGTGGTGGAGAGAATGAAAGGAACCTCATGGGGGTGATTATTTAGGAAGCTATTATAGTTGTTGAGGTGAGAAATACTGAGAGAGAAAGCCAGAGCTGTGATAATGGAAATAAGAAGTGAGAATAGATTCTTGAAACATTTCTTATAATTTTTGTGGACATAATAATCAGTTGACTGCATGAGCCAAAGGAGAGTGAGAAATCGTTTTGATTTATCTTTGTGAGTCTCATCTTTCTTTTGTATGTCCTCACATTTAATATGAATTCTGTTATAGCAGATAACTGATTGATTTAGAGTTGCCTAGATGTGAGTTTCTTAAGTGCTTTATATCTCCAGCTGGATATTTAACTCTAATATTGAGAGTAAGTCAAAGATGTCTGCTCTTCCTATTTTTGTTTACCATTGTGCTGAACAGTATTATTGTTCAGGACATGTAGAACAGGAGCAAGGAATCTTGAAGGCCGCCTTAGAATTCTGCCTATTAACACTTCCTTTGCTAAGCTTAAAAAACAGGGCTTCTGCATACCAGATTGATCCTGTCAAGATGAAGACATTTCCAAGAAAGATAAAAATTTAAACATTGTATAAAGTAACATTCACATCAGCCAGTATCTAATCAGCATTACCAGACAAGTCAATAAGCGTAACATTCCAACTGACAGTAATTAAGGCAGAGAGCAGTGCTGTCCGACATAAACTTACTTGCAGTAAATACAGGAACAGGGAACAAGTTTTTAGTGATTTTGTGAGGCCAGGATTATTTGATTAGGCCAAAGCCAAACAAAGACATTATGAGAAAAAAAAAATTACAAACTTACAGATGCAAAAATGATAAACAGATCAATAATAAATAAAATTCATTACTGTATATAGAAAGAATATATTATACCCAAATGGAGTTTATCCCTGGGCTACAAGATCATATAACATTTAAAAATTACATCAATTCACCATGTTAATACATTGAAAATAAGTTATATGATTACATAAACAGATGCAATGAGGGCATTTGAAAAAAAATCATGTACATGTTCTTAAAAACTTGTGCACACTGGAAATAGGAAAAAGCTAACATTGCATTTATCTTCTACTGGTTTAACCCTAATATTGAGAGCAAGTCAAAGATGTCTGCTCTATTTCTGTTTACCATTGTGCTGAAGATCTTAACTTATGTGATAAAGCAAAATAGGTAAAGGAAGAAAGAAAACTTACATTGTTGGAAAAGAAATAGTAAAACTGTCTTTATTTATAGACTTATAGATGAAATGACCTTTCTATAAAAATGGTAATGAATCTAAAAAGCGATCAAAAGAGCATGAAGCTAGTAGAGCCAATGAATGATTTAGAAAGATCAAGATCCTCCTTATACAAATATAATTTTTTTTAATACTTGTGATGATAAATTGGAAACTTAAATATAACCTTTATAATGACATCAAAAATATGAAATATTTATGAGGAAATTTAATCAAATATGTACAGGTCTTCTTATACAGTGAAACTATAACATTGCTGAGAAAAATTTTAAAAGGACTTACATGTGCTAAGAAATATTACCATAGGTTGGAAGACAATATTTTTTAGCAATTTTAGTTACACTCAAATTTTTCTATAGATTGAAAAAACTTTCAATTAAAATCATAACAGAATCTTCCACACTGTACCCCCAAAGTGCATCAATGTACACAGTTACCATTCAATAAAAAAAAAAAAAAATTAGTCTGATTTCAAAATGGATGTAAAACATAAACCATAATCAATCACCATAACAAGGATCCATGTCAGGAAATCTGTAGTATCTGGTTTAGGGCTTTACTGTAATGATAAAGTTTTCGAGACAAAGTGGAATTTTCATGTTGATAGACAAATAAATTAATGGCTCAACCTATATTTTCAAGTGGATCAACATATATTTTCAATGGATTCTCAACAAAGATGCCAAGTTAATTCCTTGGGGAGGTGATAGTCTACAATAGATAGTTGTTATCAACTTAATATTTTTTTGGAGTAAAAAAACAATTAGATCTTGAGACTTACCTCAGCACCATATGCTTAATATTAACTTGAAATAGACCATATACTTAAAGTAAAAGGTGAAACTACACAGTACCTAAAAAGAAATGTAGGAGAATAGTCTCATAATCTTGGGTAGCAAATATTTCTCAGCTAGGGTGCAGAAAACACAAGCCATAGAGAAAAAAATATGATAAATTGGCTTTCATCCAAATTGTACCTTCCAGTATTCATAAGATATTATTCAAAAAATGAAGTCCTAGATGTCTATTAAAATATTCACAATGAATGTGTGTGAGTAAAACTTGTACTTAACACACACACATGTGTGTGTGCACTCCTATAATTCAATATTGATACCAAACCATTAAAAAAGTGTAAAAACTGATTGGACATGGCACACAAAAAAGCATATACAAATGACCACTAAGCATGTAAAGGACATTCAATATCACTAATCACTCATGAAATGAAGATTGAAATGTAATACAGTTTCACTCACAGAATGGTGTGGGTTAATAGGACTCTCAGTATCTTGTGACTGGAGCGCTAATGCCTTTTGAAGCATACATATATGTTAGTGGGAAAGATTTTTTTGAATTTTGGATGACTGTTAAAAAAAATGCAAGCATCTGTGTAGCAAAGCTTAAAACATGGAAAACATATAGGTATGATAGATGGATTCGGGAGGACTGTAAGCTGACCGGAAGGGGCTAATTATATTATAAGGTGATACAGGAATAGGTGAATTCCATGTAGGGGAATGCAGGTGAGTTATACTTGAGTGTAAACACAAGAAGAAACTGAGGTGGAAAATAATGTAGTGAGTCAACAGCAACAGAAAAAAACATAATATGGCTGTAGCAAGATAAAGGACTGAGATCGAAAAGCAAGGCAAGGATGAGATTATGAAAAACTTCAGAATTCATTTTAAGGATTTTGGACCTTTATCTTATGAATAAGGGAAAGTACTGAAGAGTTGTCCGGTTGAATGTCATTTTAAACTATTTGTTCTTAGAATGCCATTCTGGAGGTAATGTTGGGACTACTTGATGGGGAGAATAGATATGAGTGTATTTTTTATAGAAGGTAGTACAGCATACATATGCAGAAATCCAGAGAGGGGGAAGACTTCAGTTAATATCTATTTATACAATTACATGATTGTTTCATGAAGAAAAAATATGAGCTACACATAAATTTAAATAAAAATACATCCAGTACAACTTTATTTATTGTAGGAATAAATGTAGAAAGAAGAAAAATATCTAGCCATATAAGAGTGGATACATGAAATGTGGTATGTATGAAGAACTTAGTATCATCCAACTATAAGTCATTATTAGAGAATACACTAAAATGAAAAGAAATATATATGAAATATACAGGATATGAAATTCTTTAAAGTAGCATGATTTTATTAATATTCATGTATATGAAGTTATATTTTCATTTTTTTAAATAAATATATAATACTAGGTAGAAAGCCGGTCTGTTGATTATGATTATTTTTAATTTAATTCTAGACTTTTGCATTTAAACATTCTTCTCATAAGATCTAAATTATCATTTATAATTAATGCCCTGATAAAATTTGTGAATGTTTATATCTAAGCAGAGAACATGTTATTCAATTACAACTAGGGTTATATAGTGTAGACTATCATAATTTGTTTATGTGAACTGACATAATTATTTCTGGGAGTAAAAGATGATGCATATAAAGTTATGACTGTGCTAAATTGATATATTGCTACATTTTAACCCACAATCAAATCTCATTTAATATTTTTATATACCCACTTTCATTTGTGCCAAGCTCTTATTTAAGACATAAAGTTCCTCTGTCTAGTAAATCATAAGGACTAAAATTGATGAGTCTGACAGTACCTACTTCATGAAAATGTTAACTCAGTATTCATGAGGAATGAAAACTAAGGCAATATAAAAAGTGGTAGCTATTTTTAAAAATCGCCAAGCAGAATGTATTTAGAAGAATTTCTAAGGTAATAGTATGTGTACTTTTTAGTGTTTAATACACAATATCAGTTCAGTTTGTTCTCCAGAAGTGTGTGACTTACACTTGCACAAGTGGGCAACGTTAACTTTTGCCCTTTGATTGAATAAAAAATAATATGAGAACTATAGTAATAGTATGGTTATAATAATATAGTAATAGTACTAGTCAACATTTATGTAGTACTTACTATGGGCATGGACTGTTGTTTCAAAGCACTTTTTATTGGTTAACTCATTCTCATCACAACCTTCAGGGGTAGTATATTATCTGTAGCTGCGTATTTACTCCAAAACTTTGTGGTATAAACAACAGTGAACATTTATTATCTCATAATTTCTGTAGGTCAGGAACTTTGGAAATTAATAATTGGGATATTTATGACATTGCTATGAAGATGTCAGTTGGGACTGTATTTATCTGAACACTTGATTTGAGCTGGAAGATTGCCTCTGAGGTAGTTTCCTCATATGGTTGGCAAGTCAATCTAGATATTGGTAGATCCTGGTTTCTTACCATGTGGACTTTCCTTAGGACTGCTTGATTCATGTTGTGGCCGGCTTTACCTAGAGCAATTGATCCAATAGAGAACAAGGGAGAGTCAAAATGCCTTTTGTGACATAGCCTTGGATGTAACACTCTTGTCATTTCTGCAGTATCCTTTTAATTACACAGATCAGCCCTGTTCTTTGGAGGATGGAAGTACTCAAGGCATGAATGCCAGGATGTGAGAATCATTAGGGCTTAAGCTGGAGGCTGGCTACATAACAGGCAGATTCTATTATAATGCCTGTTTTACAGATGAAAAAAACTGAGACACAAAGATAGTATGAAGAGAAACATAGATGACACCACACCTTAAGTAGTAGAATAAGGACTTAAATTCTCATTCTCCATCTCTAGAATGTGTGCTTTTAAGAGATATGTGGTATTCCCTCTAATTGTTCAATCAAATGTACAACAGAGTACAGAGTTGTACATTTTTGTGTATTTACTATTTAATGTATGCATGCATTTGGATATAAAATACACCCCTGTGCTCTTATTTTCTACAGAGGTGATTATTTTTCTTTCTTAATGAGTTATAAGAATTTCACATCTCCTAAAATTATTTATGTTTCAACTTTTTATATACAATCATATGTCCCATAATGAGATTTTGGTAAAGGAGAGGCCACATATACTGCCATGATCTTATAACATTGTAACACTGAATTTTTAATGTACTTTTTCTATATTTAAATATGTTTAGATACACAAATGCATACCATTGTGTTACAGTTGTCTATAGTATTTGGTATAGTAACATGCTATACAGGTTCAAAGCTTTGAAGCAACAGGCCCACCATGTAGCATAGGAGTGTAGCAGGCTGTACTGTCTAGGCTGCTGTGAGTACGCTCTGTGATATTCACACAACAACACAATGTCAAATGGCACATTTCTTAAGGCATATTTACATTATTAAGCAGAACATGACTATTTTTTTCCCCAAATTTGCAAGTTGTCCATGGGTTATGTTTATGGTGTTTTGAATTAATGGCAGTTGTATCTTTTCTTCAAATTTATCAGCATGTTCCTTATGGATTTTGCCTCTGAATTATCTGTGGGTTCATCATTTAATAGTTCAAATCAGTTTTTCAAAATAATTTTCCTAAAGTTACTTTCTTAAAGGCAGAATTTTTAGCAACTCCTAGGTTAACCCCTGAGGTTAAAAATAGTGTGTTGATAGTAGAGAATTGGAATGCCAAACTGATTTTATTTCTTGGAATCTGTTGATGTGAATATCATGTTAAAGAGTTATCAGGTCTGTTTGCTGGTGTTTGAAGATGGTGCTGTTGGGGCTGGACAATCCATAGTAGGCAAGAACTCCTAGCAAGGCAAAACATTTGGCTCAATTGTTTCATTAAATTAATCTCACTTTGCATTAATATCTATTTGTCTGTCTATCTATCGATCTATCTATCTATCATCTATCTATAATTCTGTAAGAAGAATAGACCTTTTGGAGGGAGAGGAAAAGAAGATATAGTTGTTTTCAGAGACTTCCAAAAAACAATCAATGACAAAAAAGTGGGTCCTGAATGTCTAATACAAGGGATGTTCCCTTGTCCACAATAATGGTGCTTCCAAAATCAGCTGTAACAGATTGTAGAAGACAGTTATAAATTTGGCTGTGAGTTGTCGACTGCCAGGGAGGATCAGGCAAATTGTAGCATATTTCCTCTTTGGTAAGGAAAAGGTGTGGACTCATATAAAAGATATTTCTATATATCATCTATTTTTGCAAAAGGGAAAACTTTATTTATTATAGAGCTTTATAATTTACTGTGTGCTTTCCTGAGTCATATTAATCTGAAATTAACAGTTTTATACAGCTTTATTGTGGCATGCTTAACAAATAAGACAGTATGAGTTTAATGGGTGGAATGTGATGATTTTGTGTACATATATATATTATGAAATTATTAACATTAACTTAGTTAACATGCCCATTATCTCACATAGTTCCCCTTTTTTGTGTTTATGTTTAGATATTGAAGGTCTATTTTCTTAGCAACTTTCAATAAGTAATACAGTATTGTTAACTATACAATAGTTACAGCTTTTTATGATGGATTAAAATAACAATGCCTTTTTATCTAATGTGATACTAAGTACAGTTGTCAAAAGACTTTCATGCTTGTAAAGGACTCAGACTTACTCCTTGTGACTCCAAATCAAATGATCCTTTAAGACAAGCACGCAGCACCATTTAATAGGACTTTCCTACTTTGTATTGCATTTCTGTAAGTGCTAGGGTAGTATTTTAATCATCATAGAATGCTTGCTTCAGGAAATCCATTTTCTGAGTTAATTGACAAGAATTTCCTGAGTTAGAGTAAAAAACAGATTTGTGACAGAAGATATACCCAGACCTTTTCATCACTCCAAGTGATTCAGTCTTACAATATTCAGCCCATAAATTTCCAAATTCAATCTTCTATCTTTCTTACTCATTCATCTAGTGCTATTTAAACATTCTGCTTCCTTGAAACTTCTAATGCTGTGTTATTCCACATGTGATCCAAAGACCAGTTTCATTTTACAGAACTTACCAGGCTACAAAATTTTGAATATAATGATTGAGAGTAGGTATCTGGAAATTTGGTAGGAGCTTGACATTATGCCATCCAAGAGCATACTTGTCTCTTTGAAAAGCATATAGACTAGTTTGAGTTAAATCAAAATTATAAGTGAGTCACTATGTATGTATGCCAGTCATGCCCAATCAAACTGTGTATGTGTCTGCAGTGGGTTAGAAATCACAAAGATGAGAAAACCGGTCCTTGATCCCAAAGAGCTTGAGAAACATTACTCTAAACAGCGGTTCTCAACTGTGGGCCAGACCCACAGGAACTGTATTAAAAGGGCTGCGGCATTAGGAAGGTTGAGGACCACTGCTCTAATGCATCATCAGCCTAGAGCCCCATATGCCTGTTGCCTTTCCTCTAATTTTTACCTCTTTAAACAAACTGAACTCGATAGTCTGCCATTTCATTCAGTCAGGCTCCTATCAGTATTCTGCTTTCCTTTGTTTTTATTTCTTTCCATAGCCCGTGGTTGAAAATAAACAGTCACATTAACAAATAAAATTTCATATAGTTGGATCCTCATTTCCTGCTCCATAACTCAGTACTACTAGAAGAATACTACCCAGTGGGTCATCTTTGTGCTGCCACAAACTAACATTGAGGCAGATTACTGCAGCCCTAACACTGTAGTATTTTTTTTCATATCTAATAATTCACTTCTTCTTGTATTTATTATTTCAAATTTATCTCATTTTCTAATTCTCAGAAATACAGGAAGCTAATATATGAAATTTTTCTTGAATTTTGCAACATAGATTCTAATTGTTATTTTATTTCAGTTATTGCTTCTTGCTGTTTTGCTATTATAATTGAAGGATTTGTGTGCTGGATCTCTTTGCCTCCCAAGCCTGTCGGCATCTTTGTAATTTTTTCTCTCCTTAATCCTCACATCTCCTTCTTTGTCAATGTATTTTGATAAACATTAAAATGTCTTCCTACTTTTCCCATTCTATTTTTAAGAAAATTACCTCTGTAGATTCTCTATACTTTTAAATTAACTTTTTCTTGATTATCCTTAAAACCTTAGTTTAAACATCATTTCCTTAGTGATTCTTTTCTTGATTGCCTAGAGCAAGCATGGTGTCCTTTTATATGTCCTCATAGAGCACCTGTGTTTATTTTCTTTTTAACATGTTACAGTTTTTATTTACTACTAATAAATCACCTAGAGACCTTCAAAGACTCTTTGAATCGTAATCACTTAAATTACTTTACTCCTGCCATGATTTTGTTTTTTGTGATTGAAAAGGAGTGAAATATATTTCCAGGGCAAACTTGCCTACACTGCCCCCAGCCTTCTTTATTACATGATGGGTGTTCGGGGAACTTGGTGGCTGTATTTTCTCAGTAGCCATTTCAGTTTAACGGCTGCTCCAGACATTTGTTCATCTGATAGCAAAATGGTAATCATTAAAGTGGTTTCAGGAGAGGGAAAACTGCTAAACTATGTTTCCCATTTTAAATGCTGCTTAATCAGTTTTTGAGTTGTATGGCTTTTGTAGAGTTCTTGGTTGGCAGTCTGAATTTAAATAAATAATGGAATTGGTCACTAGTGACTTTACTGCTCTGAATATTTGATTACTAAGAACTGTTTAACATGGTATACATCATAGAGCTTTTGTAAGGCTTAATGATATATATGTATCATTTAGCATAAAAACCAAAATATTGGTAGATATTATTTATTAATAGGAAGCTTAATAACCATATTTTGTACTATTATAAGCTAAAAAGGAAAGAATACTTTTGGTTAGAATCTAAAGATATTTAAGTCATAAAGACAATTTCTCAAAAAATATTGACTGGTATGTTCTTCTGAGAAGTCTAAAATAAAGGGAATTTTATAAATTAAAACTGTTTTGCTCTAGGATGCAGAAAATATGACTCACCTTTTGAGCATTTAATTAGCTGGATGCATTCAAAGACGTTATAGCATTAAAATAAGTATTCAAGCAATTAGAAAAAAACAAACATGCTATTGCACATGATTTTATTGATGCAAAATATATGTGTCTTACAGAATACTGCAAATTTCAAACTGGTTTGGATTCTACATATTTAATAAGCATTTTTATATTTAGATCTTGTGAAACTAAGTGACTTTTAAAAATTTACTTAAATCTATTCTTAGCCATTCAGTGCTTGAATGCCTCACAATCTTTGAATTGGCAAAATCTCTGATGTGCATGTGTGTGCCCCTGTTCACACCCACACACACGAATTGGTTATTTTATTGATTGAAATAAAAAAATCAAAATAAAATTCACTTGATTGCTAGATTTTGTGTGTTTTTGTATAAGAAAAAGACAGCGTTTGCAGAAATAAAACCTTTATGCTTATAAAATAATCTAATAAGCAAGGGATATACAAAATATTTTATAATGCAATTTGACCATTTGCTCTATGTAATAAACTTTCTCCTCATAAAATGAAAATGAACAACATTTACTTATTTACTTTTTTTAAATTGACCCTGGTTTGTGTTGCTATTTAAAAGGTCTTTTCCAAGGGATATTTGATTTCTGCAAATCAAAATCCAAGACTAGATTGGTTTAGTGCATTTTCCACTGTTTACTGCTTTCCAAAGAGCCGTTGCCTAGCAACTGCATGGAAGAAGCTTCTGGTACTTTAAAATTGTACAAGAGCTCAGAAAATACTGTGATGCAGACTTTAAAAAATGTTTTAACTTGTTAAAAAGTAATTAACAATTTTATTTTGTAGAGTAAAACAACTTGAAATAGCTTTGATGCATATTTATTAATAAATTTGTCTTATTGTAATTGTTGATTTTTAAAGCTTTTAAATTGAAAATGATAAATACAATAGTAAGAAAGAAGAAACCAAGACTCTCAAATACTAGTGTTTTTAAAGTCATATCCTTTTCAAACTCTTTGCCAGCCCATTAACAGTTTGATGTTCATCCTTGAATACTATTTTCAGACACACGTACTAATCTCCATATGAAGATTCATGCAGAATTTAGTGTTCCTTTTTCTTTTTTTTACAAAAAATGAAGTCATGTTTTAATTGTATAAAAGTGGGTTTATGTTGTTTTGCCAAGTACATTTTTAAAATATATTGTTGGCATTGTTTCAAGAGGGTTTACTGAAACTTGTGTTTTTATTTCTAATAATCCATGATTGTGATGATATATAATACTTGTTTAGAATTCTCATTATCATTTTTCCTCAGAAAACCCTATGAGGTATATGCCATTGTTATTCACATCTTAGAGATAATGCCAGTTGGGTTCAGTGGGATCAAGAAACGTGCCTATGTTTTGGTACCCTCAATGGTGACACCACCTGATCTTATGTGCTTATGTTTTATACAGATGCAACAGAGGGGAAAGAGCTAAAACAACACACAAAGTGTCAATGGATGAGAGAAAATAGAATGCATATTATTTTGAAATAAGAAATACTTTCTTCAATAAGGGAGCATGAAGTTAGAAGCCATAAGGAAAATATGTGCAGATTGGATAGTTGATGAGGAGTTATCTTTGTTTGCATAAGCAAAGCTGGGCTTTTGCTACATATATTCTCACCAGCAAGAAGGAAAGAGTTGAGAAGTGGTTTTGTATACAAAAAATAATCTAGAATTTGCACATTTCTGCACATGTCACATTGGACAAACCCATATCTCTCTAAAAGAAAAACTGAGAAATATAATTTCTGCCAGAGTAGTCATACATCCAGCTAAAATATCGAAATGGGTTGAGGGGAAATAAGAGCCTCTGCTACTAAAAGGAAATAAGGAAGAATGATTACTGTGGGTGATATATTTTCAGGCACAGTTCAAGCCTTCGGCTGCCCATGTGTTGGTGATAGGACACTCATTTATTTTCTATGAAGGGTATTTGAAAGCCCCATCAAATGCTGCTTACAGGATATATGGATGATATGAAGTCAGATGTTGATGAGGCTCCCAATAATCTGGCAAGATCTGCACAAATGAATTTGCTAGTTGTTTCCACACCACCTCCACATGTGTATACAATAAAATAACGAGACAGCTGTAATAAAATGATGGTTTTTCGAAAAAAAACCAGAAGGTACCTAGCACTTATTGGCCCATAGCATGCCCTTGGTGCCCAAATTGAGAAGCCTACAATGTAGTATAGCAGATTTCCTGATTAAACCCTGTTCTGCTTTTGGAAAGTAACTCTTTTGTGTATTCTTACCTATTGGCCTTTGTTCGCTGTTCTCTGTGGCCACTGCTGAAGTTGAAATGGAATGGCTTTTTCCAGTATTTTTATGTAGCAGTAACAATACTCAAAATTATTTTCTAGAGACTTATTTAAACTTGTCCTATTTACTGATTTTTGTTGCCTTGCTCCTGTCTCTCTCTTGATTATAATGAGGGGAGCTACCTTGGCATCATCTGGAACAGGTCTGTGAGGGAACACAACACAGGACTTTAATCTTGCCATGTATCTGTGGCTGAGAAGTCTTAATTGGAAGCTTCTGAAAAAGGCTCTGAAAGGGAGTGTTATCTCTTGCTGTTTAAGGTACTCACTTTTTCAGTTCTTGAAGTGACTGGATTCCTGGATTCTTGGTTAGATTTTTGCTTACAAGCAAACAGTGCCCTCCTTATCAGAGTTCTAGGCCCTGCTCTCTCTGTTTGCAAAGTAATCTATTCTTACCTCAGATCATCTCTCTGCATGTACCTGAATGGAATCACCAAGCCACTGTCAACACCTATTAGTATTCTTGCCCTTCACACATCTCTTCTAGATGTGGCTTTGTACACAAGTGGTTTCTGCATACGGAGGGGGAAATGGCAGTTCCTATTACAGATATCTTTCTACATTATGCATTTTATAATACTTAAGTTTTATATGACTTTGTCTTTTAATTTTAATTAGAAAATTATTTTATAAAAACTGGCAGTTTACAACTCAAAATGTTTTAAAAAGGAAAATACAAGTATCTGATAAACCTTAAAAAGTGCTCAATCCCCTAGCTCACTCTCTCCAATAATTCTCCATAATACTTAATGATATTGATTGCCATGAAAATAATTCTTTTAATATCTTATACTCATGTTTCTATAATTTCCCTTCTTTAATTATTAACCATTCCATCTCAGCAACTACTCCTAGATCATACTCTAGGAGTATGATCATACCAATAAATGTGACTTCTTAATAATCCCCTATTCCTGAGTCTCCCTCTCTGACCACCAGTTCCTGTCTTCTAGTTTGCACACTCGAATACAGAACTGCACCTGTCTTTTGACCCTATGAGATCTACAATTAATTTCTCCTGCATGATGTTCGCTATCGTTTACACCTACAGATTCTGCCTTTCCTTCTCAGCCTATTTGCATTTCATAACACATCTTTATAGCTATTCTTTCTATTTACCCTCAATTACTGGACTTTTCTCCACTAGTCTTATTTGTATGTCAAAAATCAACCCTAGTTAAATCTAATCCTCTGGGGGTTTGGCGTTAACTTCCATGCATTTGAATGTGGCTAAAGGAAAAAACAAACAAACATGAAGACACCCTGCAATTGTCAATCTCCAAACTCCTCTCTAATCATCATTTTTACCTACTTCACACCACAGGAAGAAAAAAAATTGTAAACTTCTGCAGATACTTCTACCCACAAACCTGTATTTATACCCATATGTTCTGCCTTCTCTCCTCTTATTACAGATGAACTATTTTAGCAGTAATGTAACTGACAAAGGGGAAGGAAAAGGTGGGACATCATGTTAGTAAGATCAGTAAAATTCTGATTGTCTATGAATCACATTTAAGGAATTTGAAATATCTCTTGTATGTTTTAGGATTTGAGAAAGATCATTAATCCATTTGTCAGATCAAACAGCACCGTCCACCAGCACTATTGGTGGTAGTGGAAATGTCTATACCTGCACCATCTAACACTGTAGCCAGTAGCCACAAATGCTATTGATATCTTAAAATGTGGCTAGTATGATAGAGATACTGTGTTTTGTTATTTGTACTTAATTTTCTTTTTTAAAAATTTAAACAGTCACATGTTACTACTCTTTTGGACATCATAGTTTTGAAAGGGTAATAGATTGTCAAAGTCAAAGTAAAATGTAGAGACAAATCTCTAATTTAAACATTTTATTTGGGAATCACAGATTTGGGATTTGGGGCCTGTTACAATTATCTTCAGTGTGTCCAAAGAACAAAGAGAAGTTTAGGGGGTTTTATGAAAAGAGAAGTGTTCTGTATTGATTTGAAAGAAAGCACATTGGCACTACAGAAGCTTTGGGGAGCTAGCAAGCTCAGATTGATGAGAAATGGTGATTAAAACCTATCATTTCAGCAGCTACTAGGTAAAACTGGTCTTAGTGTCAGAGCAGGCCATTTTAGCAGCTGGCTTTATGGAACATTAAATTCTTGGCGTGGGTGCTATGTGCCCTGAGTGCTTTTTTCCCTGGCTCCCTGACTCTGATTTAGTTGAGTATGACAAGAGTGACCCAGTTCATATAAATCAACTCTCATAAGGTAGAATGCTGAAGACTTGGAAAACATGAAGACCAGTTTAGGAAGCTGTTCCATTAGCCTAGATGAGAACATCAGAGTTCCAATGTGTTCCAAAAGTTCCAGAGTGTCCAAAATCTGAACATTCTGAAAAGTCTTATATTTTCCTTACTGGGAAAATATAAAAATATATTTCATTCAGTGAGTAAGATACATTACTCCCTTTCTAAAATCTGAATTTTTTAAATTCTGAAACCTGATATCTGGTCCTTAAGAATTATGGATAGGCATTGGAAACCTGTAGTAAGTTGTGAGAATGGAAATGGGGGGGGGACTTTAGTAGCAAAATTATTAAACTTTGGCTCTCTTATGGTATTGAGAAATAAGGGGTAAAGTAGCATGAAAAAATACTTTCAGTTTTTTAAGTTCAGGTTAAGGGTTGATGGTTAGTGTTAAAAACTAAGTGTCCCTAGAATAAGGATGGATTTGGACCTGAGAGGAGAGGTCTAGAGATATAATCAGTTCTATTTCATAGGTTAGGGTTTAGCTCTCTTTAGTATATTAAGATTATTACGCACTTGAATATTCTGTCATATCCCTTTTCCTCTGTATGCCATTCATTGGGATTAAATAGATTTTTTAAAATCAGAAGATACTAATTTTACTTTTATCTAATAAAGGCTTTCATTATGAACTTATTTATCTAACAATGGTTTTCATTGTGTCTCATCAAACACACCCTTTTTACAATAAATATTATGCAACACTTTCTTTACTACTTTGTAATAAAATTCAAAATACATATAACTGTCTACATACATAAATTTCTAATTATAATAATATACTTATAATATGAAACAGAAACAAAAGGGAGATGATAATAAAGAAGCAAGTTTTTCAATAGGTAAATGCTCAAGAATAAATACACAAGAAAACACGATGGAATAAAGAGATGCTTTAACCAATGACCTTGTGCCAAGCTACAGATGATAACTGATACTGATAATATATAGTAATCAAATGTTTATATTGACTCACATGCAATTCTAGACATAAAGTTAATTTTCTCATAATTTATGAAGCAAAGCAGTTGAATCCCTAGACAATTCAGTATACGTGAAAAGTACAAAGATGTACAAAAGTACATGTACAAAAGTACAAAGTACAAAAATGTACTTTATATTCATGTGTAAAATCGCCACCAGGAATGGTAGCATGTGTGTATATACTTTTAGCTCAGAGGGCTGATGGACACCGCAGAACCTTTTTTTTTTTTTTTTTTTTTTTTTGGTAGAGACAGAGTGTCATTCTATTGTCCTCAGTAGAGTGAGTGCTCTGGTGTCACAGCTCACAGCAACTTCCAACTCTTGTGCTTAGGCGATTCTCTTGCCTCCACCTCCTGAGTAGCTGGAACCACAGGTACCTGCCACAACGCCCAGCTATTTTTGTTGTTGTTGTTGTCATTGTTGTTACAGTTTAGCCAGGGCCGGTGCCCTCCTCACTGAACCACAGGCGCTGCCCTACACTGCAGAACTTCTACTAGAAAAAAGGCATATATAAATACAAAAATGACTACTTGAAATTTTACTCTTTTTCTTCCTTCTGGTTTCCAGTGATAGTGTAGTTTTTGAAAAATTAGCTAGTGCAATACAGTCTTCCCATAGCCATTCCTTGCAAATTCAGATGCACACATTCATTGAAAAAAAGGAAAAGAAAAAGAGTCTTGATTTTTTAATTATTGTAGGAAAATAAGATGTATCACACATGTACCACATTTTCTCTATTCTCCCTACAGAAGAAAAGATGGTTTGTAATAAGGAAAAGTTAATAATTGCATGCAGCATTGCATAAGTAGTAATCATACCTTCCAAATTTTCTGTTACAGTGTGGATTTTTAAAAATTTTATATTATGTCATAATAAACGTACATATTTCTCTCAAATCATATGTTCCCATTTTTAATTTGAAATTTATGTGTCTCCTTTGTACTGCTATCATCTGATTCTAAAGTAATAAGATCCTACATTTAACAGTTTGGTTACTCTATCTTCACAAATTTGCTATACACACTCAAAAATTATTTTGAGATGTATTGAAATGGTGTTTTAAAGACACTGTTCTTTTGTGAATCTTCTGTACATCTCTCTCATTCACAATTGGATTTAGAATCTGCTTGCCTTTCCTGTGAAACATAACATATCATAATTATGTATTTTTAAAATTTTCTTTAAGGTCATCATAATATATTGACAAGCACAGAGAGAGGTTTACTATTAGGAGGTCCTTGTTATTTTTTAAGAGCAAATCCTAGGATACAGTTATACTGTACTTCTTTCACAAAGTGTGAAAGAGAGAAAAAAAGAGTAAATGAAAGCAATAGAAAAAGTAGTGAGCTTTTTCATGTGCTGAAACAGAAGAGTAAGGTCAATATTTGTCAGACTGACGCATTTGCTAAACCATCTCCCAAGTAACCTTTTCCTGTTTCCTCATAAATGTATGATGTATGTGTTCTTTATAGATCTGGCTCACTGACAAATTCAATCTTCTGTTTCTTAATTTAGCTAAAACTGCTATTTTCTGGCTTAGAATATGTATTTTCTTAGAAATTTAAACATTGTCTTTATTTTGAATACCAGCTATAATCATTTGCTTGGGTAGAGAGGTTCTGTTTTGTTTTGTTTTTTTCCAAAGTAAACAATGTTTACTCACTTCTCGAAAAATGACTTTTGGGGAAAATAGAATATCTGGCATCTGGGCCTTCATTCCTGCATGATAATAATATACTTGGCTTGAGTAGCATAATCCTCTCTAGATGTGCCCTACACCCCCCTATGTGCTGTCATTTCTAGCACTCTGTTATTTTTAGGTGATTGAATTTCAGTTGACATTTATTATCTTTTCTGGCTGGACCCTATCATCTTTTGAGTTTATGATTTCAGGTCTTCAGGTTAAAGTGCAATTTCAGTTTCAGTTTGTTTTAGTGTTAATGTTTTTGATTGATGCTACAGTTTTTTTCATAGTTTAAAACCTATTACTTATATGCAAGGCACATAATGTCAACCACATCTTTCTGCAACTTATGCTGTATTATTATGAATTTGATAAATTAATACTGCTTTAAATCAAGGTGCTATTTCATACCATAGAATGTTCAGAATTAAAGGAGACTTTATAAAGGATTTGATAAATTTTTCAGACTGTACTCGAATCTGCATACAACTCGCCTCCTTAAATAGATGAAACATAGGAAGATTCAACATTTACCAAAACTTGTAAATTTGGGTAAGACAGAATTAGGCTAGTTCTCCACGCCCTACTCCAGTCATCCAACCCATACTCTAATACTCTTTCTTAGTAAATATATTCCCTGGGGATAAAACGGCACATGTAAAAACATCTTTAAAAACAAGTATATTTTATATTGAGACTTCCACAATTTTATTCATCATGTTTTAAATTTAATATTTAAAAATATTACTCTCCCAAGGTAAATTATTCTAATTTACCTATTTTATTTCAAACAGATCATGTTGTCTGTGAAGAAGAGTTTAAATACGCCATGTTAGCTTTAAACTGTATATGCCCAGCAACATCTACACTTATTACACTACTGGTTCATACCTCTAGAGGGCAGTAAGTATATTTTTTCTTAAGATAATATATTTTAAATTATATTTTAAAAATTTAAGTGTAGTTATGTGATTTGGAAATACAGTAGCCAAGGTGTGTAGCTAGATATGTAACTATTTGTATTTGTGTGGATTATTTTTATCTGATAGATACATACATGTTTAGGAGTCCAAGACATATATAGAAAATTAGCAGTGATTTGCTGTCTTTTCTCAGTAAATTTAAGATAGTTTGTTACATTCTCAATTCTAAGCGTGTGCATCATTTGTTAGGCGTAAGGTTAGGGCACAGTTTCTATTTTCAAGGTTAATACTTATGCAGAAAATGAAAATAAATTCTTTAAATCAAAGTAAGAATTCTGACAGAGGGTAAGAATTTAAAACCATTTTTTCTGTTCCTGGGGTAAGTTTTATATTAAAGCTCTATATACATAATTGTTCTCAGAATTACAATTTTTCAATTATTATGGAATAATAGCAAAGTACATGTATAAAATTAGGGAATAGTCCAATA
>NW_003852660.1:1038012-1044748 GCF_000181295.1 Otolemur garnettii | reverse complement strand
AAAAAAAAAAAGTTTACTTTCTGCATAAACTCTACTGTGTGCTAGTGGTTATCACTATTTAAATTTAGTAAGTTAACTGATAGTTGTTTAAGTGATGTGCCAAATTAAATAAATCCAGAAAAAGGAAAATTCTTTCTTAGGGTTTAAGTTTAGATGGAATAAGTTGTTAATTTGAAAATAGTGAATGCCCAATAGTGTTTTATCCAATTGTTTAATTGGGATAGTAAAAGTTTTCCAGGAGCAATTTCCCCAAAGTTCTGAAGAGAAATGCTTTTATTGTGTACATTTATAAGCCTTCAATCTATGCAAAAAAAGATATAATAGAACTATGAATGAAATTTTTTCTTTGTTGAAAGTACTCAGCATTTTGTTGCAATTAAAATAATACAAAGTTATTTTAATACCAAGTAATGTCAAATATTCTCATTCTTTTGCCATACCTTCTTTGTACAAATTCATACATTATAGTGCTCAATATTTACTTCAACTTCATTGTTGCATACATAAATGATAAAATAAGACCCATTGACTCTGTTTAACATAGCTCGTTAGTCATAGAGTGAAGTTAAATTACACTGTGGAACTCATAGTAAATATTATGTATTGACATGCATATCACCTGCTGAAAAAAATTATACTCAACATAAGTTAAAAAAGAATTTAAATGTTCCTTAGAGTAAGATTTTTCTAAATATACTCCAAGTTAATTTTGCCTTATTGTAAAAGAAAGCAATATGTTTGAAGATGTTATGATATAACTAAGGATTTCATATAAATAGATTTGACCTGAACATTTATTTCATAATTCTATAGCAACAAATACCATAGCCCAACATAATAACTATATAGTAGCTTTATTGAGATTTAATTTACGTACTATATAATGCACCCATTTAAAGTACTAAAATTATGCTCACAGAATTTTTCAACCGTCACCACTATCTGATACCAGAACTCCATAAATGGTCACTCTACTCTTTAGCAGTCACCCAGAATTCCTTCCAGCCCTTTCAGTCTTAGGTACCACTGAACTACTTCTGTTGGTATAGATTTGCCTATTCTGGATATTTTATATTAATGGAATCATATAGGATGTGTGGCTTGTGTTTGGGTCTTTACTTGGTATGATGTTTTCAAGATCTGTATGTATTATAATATGTACTTCATTCCTTTTTATTTATGCAACTGAGTAATATTGTATTGCATGGATATGTAACATTTCATTTTTCCATACTTCAAATAATGGGTTTTTTTTATTAAATCAAAGCTGTGTACATTAATGCAATCATGGGGCACAATGTGCTGGTTTTATATACAATTTGAATTGCTTTCATCAAACTGATCAACATAGCCTTCACAAAAGATGTTACTGTTAACTTTTGTATAAAGGTTTTTGGGTGGACATGTGCTTTCATTTTTCTTGGATGTAAGGAATGGAATTACTACTCCACATGACCCCTATGTTTAGCTTTAGGAATCATCAAAATGCAGCAACATTTGATTCCTACCAGCAGTGGATCAGGGTTCTACTTTATTCACATTCTCAGCAATCTTGTTATTATCTGCATTTTTGATGATGCAACTCCTAGTAGGTGCAAAGTGGTATCTCCATGTGACTTTGATTTGCATTTCACTGATGGCTAATAATACTGAGGACCATTTCAAATGTTCATTGGTTAATTATGTGTCTTCTGTGAAGAAACACCAACTCAAATCCTTTGCCCTTTTAAATTGTTTTTGCCTTTGATTTCTGAGCTGTAGAGTTCTTTATATATTCTACATGGAAGAACCTTCCCGGATATATACTACCATCACCAGAATATAAATAATCAGGAGATAATTTAGCATTTAAAAAATATGTTATTGGAAAATTGACAAAGTAACTTGTATTAAATCCTCTGTGTTATGTGTCCATTAATATTTTATAATTTTATTTTTAATTACTAAATAATTTTACATATTCATAGGCACATAGAAATGTTTTTGACATATAATATGTAGTGATCAGATCAGGGTAATTAGCATACTCAACATATGCATTAATTTAATATATAGCCTATATTCTTTCATTAACAGAATGCTCATAATTTTACCTTTGAACATCAGCAAAAATTAAAGAGGTCAAATACATTAATTGAATAATTAGAGAACAAGTTTGTGAGTTGAATTAGGTAATATAATGAGAAAAAAATGTTGACTAGTCTAGGAATTGCTTTATATGAGCACTATCAAACCACTAATTGAAACAGTGCTATAAAATGATACTCAAATTTCTCAAAGGATGAGAAAAATATTAACACTTTGCTCTATAATAAATGTTGACTTTGATTAAAAATAATTGACATTCACAAACTATTATGTACTCTATTAGTCGATATAAAGTGAAAAAAGACAATGAAACTTTAGCACAGAAATACATATAGTCTAAAACCTGAAATAACTTCATTTTAGCATATGTTTTCAAAATAAAGTATTATATAGATTATAGATACCTAAAGAAAATAATAAATGTAAGTTCTGAAACAAATGAGAGTGATATATCCAGAGGTGGAGATCAAAAGGTCACCTTTTTTACTGGTTTAGATCATAGTAAAATGGATTTCTTAATTCTGCTTCTGAATTAGAGTGACTTACGTACTCAGTATCTATTTCTTCTTAATTCTTGCATTCTAGCATGTGGAAATGGGACACAAATTGAAGGCATATGTTGCAGATTAATTGCCTACTCTTTGACTTATAATTGATAAATGATATACATCATATACATATTTAAAGTCTGTCTTGTCTTTGGGGATCTCTTTAGCAACCTAGCCAACACTGTGCCCTTTATAACTCTGAAGGCTGATTAAAACTCTTATAATTTTACATTTTCCTTTCCTATATGTTATAAACACAAAGTCTGATAATTAAGTTGGCAAACTCATCCTGGAAAAAGTGCTGCATATCTCATTGCTGAATATCACCACTTCCCTTGGGAAGTGATGCACCAACACCAGGGGTTAGTCCACCCTTCAGAATAATTTTGGAATTCTTTTACTGTATTGACTACAAGAGCTGTCCTCATACAATGTCTGATAGTTAAATTTGTGGACTTGCCACCATGTGCTCATGTTGGCAGCATTGTACAAAAAACTGAGTAAGGTTTCATAACTTTGGTAAATCTGTCACAGCCATGTTCACATCAACTTGTGATGGTGTCTTGCCGAGAGGCAATCATTCTTCTTGAATGTTTTTGTGTGTCATATGAGGACTGTGCTGATGGTGCATATTTTCTCAAAGGGAGTATTTCAAAGGTGATCATAGTGATGATAATCATGAATGAGGAATGTAAGCACATTATCTAGGTTGACTTCACAAACTTAACTGTCAGACGTTTGTCTGTTCATTCCAGTTATGGTGGATCTTCAGTCATCAAGTAACTTTTAAATGACTTCAAACAGCAGTGCACCTTTATTGATTTTGATTCTTTATTCTATATTTTAATGTTTCACGTTTTTTATGTTCAATTTTTAGATGTACTTTATATAAATGTGAGTGTCCCGTGTTTCTTGGAAGCAAAATTTTTATTTGTAATTAAATTTGCTTTTAGTTTTGTTATTTTTCTTAAAAATGCAATCGTAAGTTTATTCTTCAAACAAAAATTTCTGTAGGCTGTTGAACATGGACTATGATGATTTCTATAGGAAATGTCAAAATATCAGGCCAGTTCACAAACATTCCATTAATCTATCTTGATGATATTTTACCTTTACCAAAATTTGAAAATTTTTGCAATTCATTTTTTTACTTTTAATTTACTTTTATAAAAATAATTAGTCCTATCCAAGTAATACTGTTTATATCTCAGTGATAATCAAGGGAAAAGAAAAAGAGAATTGATGTAGAATATTGCAAAGTTAGAGTTTATGTAGCTTGACCCTTGATTAAATATGAGTGTAGAAGAGAGAAAAATAAAGAAATCTTTTCATGTTTGAATCTGTACAGTAGAAAATTATAAAATGCATAGTTTGCAGATGGCAGGATAAATTTGTTATCGGATATCTTTTCTTCCTAATCAGATGTAATTGGTGGTGGGAATTCCTGCCACTCTTGGTTTCTGAGGAGGGACGGTGCTAATCATTAGGCTCACAGAAGTGAAAGTAGAAATAGCGGGAATTTGGAAGAAATGACAATTTAAGACTTTGCCTCAGGAGTTTATTACTTCTAGGAAACAAATGGAAGAAAAAGAAAGCAAATATAGTATTGTATAGCATATTATAATAAAAAGAGAAGGAATTTCTAAAAACTAAACAGTTAACAATATAGATCAGAGGTCCACGAATTTTTTGGCACCAGGGTACAAAGGGTGGGGTCCTGTGGTTTGGGGATGATTCGTTACATTTCTTTCACTTTATTGTACTTTACTTCTATTATTATTATGTTGTACTATATCATGAAATAATTTTACCACTCTCCATAATGCAGAATCAGTGGGAGCCCTGAGCTTGTTTTCCTGCAACCAGATGGTCCCACTGCTCTACCATCAATACCTCAGCTTCACTGGGGATCATCAGGCAATAGAATTCTCATTAGGAGTGTGTAACCTCAGTGGCTCACAGGTGGTTTCCAATAGGGTTTATGCCCCTTTGAGAATCTAATGCCACAGCTGATCTGACACGAGGCAGAGCTCAGGCAGCCATGCATGGGATGAGCTGTAAAAACAGATGTAAGTTCTGTCTGCTCACCCACCTGCCCACTGCTCAGCTCCTGCTGTGCAGCCTGGTTCCTAACAGGTCACAGACCAGTATTCATCTGTAGCGAGGGGTTGGGAAATCCAGATATAAATAGTTTCAGATTGATTGAGACTGACAAACATTTTGTAAGCCACTGGTGACTTCTGAGAAAAACTATTTGGACAATGGACTTTTCTCATTTTGAGAAAGGATGAACAAAGAGATACTAAAAAAGTGAAGCCTGTTTGAACACTAAAACTTCATTGGGTTTGTTCATGAATCTAAGAAAGAAAAATAATGAAAGCTGTATTGCATAGAAATGTTGAAGAAGGTATTATGTGTGTGTGTATGCATTTATTCATCTTTGTTGCTTTTGAAGTTTAATTTTCAAGTAAATACCACTAAAGAGAAAGAGATCAAAAATGTCTTAAGAGTAAGGAATGGGATCCAGAGACTCTCTAGAATATCTCTATGTAGGAAATGATTCATCCCTTAGAAAACAGTAGGTGAAGTAAGGGCTGATTTACACTTATTTTATTTATGTCATATAAGGAATACTGAATTAGTTGAAAACATATTTTTTATACATGTATAACAAAATATCTCCCTAATGGTATAGGTATATTTATTTTACACATTAAAAAGTCCAGAGATCAGCTTCAGGACCACTAGGTTGTCTGACACAGTAATGCCACAAGAGTACCTTGGTCTTTCTATTTCTTTCTTTCTTTTTTTTTTTATTCTGACGTCCTTAGCATGTAGACTTTAATCTCAAAGATTCTCTTGTTGTGGTCACAAATGCCTGCTCCACTTCAGGCTATTTTTCTGGGTATGAAGAAAGGAGAATGACAAGAATCAAACCATTGTCTCCTGAGGCAGCTTAAGGTTTTACTTGAGTTTCATTGCCTTTTTGTTTGGGGGTTGTTTTGTTTGTTGGTTTGTTTTAATAAGCTTGGAATATTACAAGAGTTCCATTGCCTTTTAACTTCTGCTTACCAGAACTGTGTCCAATGGTTTTGGGTGTATCTACCACATCCTGAGACATCATATTAGGTTTCTAGCTTTTTTTAGTAGAGAAAGCCAAGGGAGGAGTGATGGATTACTGCAAATTTTTGGCCCCCCAAACCAGAAAGATATAATTTTGATTTTTCAAAATACAGAAGACCACATACGAAGATTTTTATTTTGGACATGTTAAGAAATGTATTGGATTACCAAAATTTTTCCCAGTGTGTGGTCTGGTGGTAAAGGAGAAGTCCACAGTAAGAGTGTGAATCAAGGCATAAATTTGCTTAGCAGCATATAAATACCATTTAAAGCCATGAAACTGAATAAAATAAGCTCATGGGATCATTTTGAGGGTTTTGTAGCCAAGCTTGATAATGACTATTAGTCTTTAGTTCTCTCATTGGCTGTATTATTCTTTATCAGTCAGATCCTATACAAATGAAAATCAGTCTTTCAGTTTATAAATTTTCTATCCTTATTCTTAATTTCAGAATATTTGGGGGGTACAAATGGTTTTGGTTACATCTATCAATTTTGTTATGCCTGGGTCAGGGTTGTAAGTGTGCCATTACCCAGAGAGTGATCACTATACCTACTGGGTAGGTTTTTGCCTATCTCCTTCTTCTCTGCCTCCATGGTTGACTTCCAGTGAGTTTTACTTCCCTATGTGCACATGTGCGCTCATCAGTTAGTTCCAATTTAATGGAGAGTTTGTGTGGCGTTTGTTTTTCCATTCTTTAGATACTTAAGATAATGGTCTCCAGTTCCATCCAATTGTTGAAAAGGACATAATTCGTTCTTCTTCATGGTGGCTTATTATTCCATAGAATACACGTTACATTTTGTTAGTCCACTCATGAATTGATGGGCACATGGGTTGATCTCATATCTTAGCCATTAGGAATTGTGCTGCAATAAAAGTTCAAATGCAGGTCTCTTTTTGATAAAATGACTTCATATCCTTTGGATAAATATCCAGTAGTGGGAATATTGGATCATATGGCAGATCTCCTTTT
>NW_003852660.1:1031670-1037599 GCF_000181295.1 Otolemur garnettii | reverse complement strand
GGTAAGGTTATGTCTCAGTGTGGCTTTAATTTGCATTTCCTTACTGATTAGGGGCATTGAACATTTTTTCATGTGTTGGCTGGCCATTTGTCTCTCTCCTTTTGTAAAACCCACTTTTTAATGGGGTTGTTTGTATTTCCTTTCTGATTTTCTTAAGTTCTTTGTAGACTCTGGTTACTAGTTTTTTATTAAGCAAATATTTTCTCACATTTCATATCTTATCTATTTGCTTTGTTGATTATTTCATTAGCTACGCAGAAACCTTTTAATTTTATCAAGTCCCATTTATTATTTTTATGTCATTGCTGTGATTGCCACTGGGATCTTCATAAATTCTTTTCCTGGGGTGATACGAAGAAGAGTTTTTCCAAAATTTTCTTCTAGAATTTTTATACTTTTGTGCCTCACATGTAAGTCTTTTCTCCATCTTGAATTAATTTTTTGAGTGGTGAGGGACATGGATCCTGAGGAACATGGATTCTTTTGCACGTGGCTATGGAATTTTCCAGTACCATTTATTGAATTGGGATTCTTTCCCTAGCGTATATTAGTGTTTGCTTTTCACAGAGCAGTTGGCTGAATGTGCATGGTTTTGTATCTAGGTTCTGTATTCTGTTCCACTGATCTATGTCTCTTATTTTTGTGCCAACATCATGTTTGGCTACTATAGTGGGTTTGATGTCTGGTAATGTGACACCACCAGGTTTGTTCTTTTTGCTTAAAATTTTATTGGCTATTTGAACTCTTTTCTAGTTCCAAAATGAATTTAGAATTATTTTTTCTAGATCTGTGAAATATGATGCTAGTATTTTGATGGAGATTTCACTTAATCCATAAATCCCTTTGGGTGGTATGGACATTTTAATAAAAATCATTCTACCAATCTATGAGCATGAAATTTTTTGAGGTGTCTCCAATTTGTTTCCTCAGAGTTTCTTAGTTCTCTTTGTAGAGATCTTTAACCTCCTTGGTTAATTATATTTCTAGGTCTTTTATTTTCTTTTTAGTTATGATGAATAGTACTGAGTCTTATTTTACTCTCAGCTTGATTATTGTTTGTGTATAGGAATGCTACTGACTTGTGTATGATAATTTGTAACCTGAGATTTTGCTGAATTGATTTATCAATTCTAGGAGTCTCTTGTTTTAGGTGAATGTATATTTAGGATTGCTATGTCTTCTTATTGAATCGTACCCTTTACCCTTGCATAACAATTATCTTTTGTCTTTCTTTAGTCTTGTCAATTTAAAGTCAATTTATTTGATGTGAGAATGGCTACCTGCCCCTGCTTTATTTTTGTTACCATTTGCATTGAATATATGTTTTTCCATTCCTTCACCTTAACCCTGTATAAATCTTTATGGGTTAGATGTATTTTCTGGACATAGCATTTACTTGAGTTAATTTTACATCCATTTATCCAGCCTATGTTTCTTGAGTCTGGCAGTCAGACCATTAACATTAATTGATAGGATTGACATGTGGGATGCTGTTTTGATTGTCCTGTTGCACCATAATGCTTTGTTTTACCGCTTGTGCTGTTGTTTTATATGAGAACTGAGCTTTAGCCTCTGGCTGTTTTTTACACTGGTGGATGTCTGTTGTGCTGATCTGTGTATGATATAGTTCTGAGTCTTTCCTATGGAGTATGTCTGGTCTTGAGAAATTCTCTCAGTGTTTGCCTGTCTGGAAAAGTCTTTATTTCTTCTTCATACATGAAACTTAGTCTTTCAAGAAACAAAATTCTAGGCTGGCAGTTGTTATGCTTAATGGAGATTGAAGATGGAGACTGATCCCTTCTGTCTTCCAGCTGAAAAGTCTGTAACTATCCCAGTGAGTTTTCCTTTGTAAGTTACATGGTGGTTGTCCCTGTCTGTCTGAATGAGTACCTCCTTTGCATTGACTTTGGCAGGATGATTAGCATGTGTCTTGGCAACTGCCTCTTTGCATTAGGTTCTTGGACCAAGATGTCTAAATCACTAGTAAGACCAGGGAAGTTTTCCTAAATTATTTCCTCAAATAGATTTTCCAGCCCTTGTCCATTTTCTGCAGCATCAGGGACGCTTATGATTCTTAAACATGGCTGTTTTACATAGTCTCATTATTTTGTGCAACCTTTATTCCTCTGTCTTAATTCTCTGATCTTCATTTTTGACTGACTGCTTTAACTTAAAATCAGTCTGGTCTATCCTATTTTTAAAACTTTCCAATGTGTTTATTTTCCTAGATGAAATTTTCATTTCCAGAAGTTCTGTTTTTTTTGTTTTTTATATATGCCAATATTGTTATTGAGTTTTTCATTCCCTTCCTAAATTGTTTTTCTGGTTTCTTTGAGTTGATTTTTCATTTTTTTTCTTGGATTTCATTGAACTTTCTTGCATTCCATATTTGAATTCTTTATTTGTCATTTCAATATTTTCATTTTGGTTGGTACTCATTGCTAGAGAGCTGATGTTCCCTTTTAGGGATATCCTTTCACCCTGGTTTTTCAAACTTCTGGAGTTCTTTTGCTGATTGCTTCTAGTCTGGAGAAGCTCTCACGTCTTATTTTTGGAATTTCTTTTGCTTAGGTGGAGCTTCTCCTCCCTTAACACTTGTAAGGGTATGTCTGTAACCTATGTTGCGTAAAAACCTTTGGCTTTGCTTGTCAGTGCTTTGATGTCAGTCCACGTTCTGGATGGATGCCTTGGTTGTAGATTTCTTCAGTATGATAGTTTTCTCAGGTGCCAGTTGTTTATAGGTTGTAGCACTGGTGAGCTATTCTGATATCAAATTTGACAGTTTGATATTGGCAAGAGGGATGCTGTCAAGCCAACACAGTAGCCCCAAAGCCAGATGTTGTATTTGTGATGGAGTGGGAAGAGTCCCACGCCTTGTGCATATGTGTTTTGTCTCTACATCAGAATATCTTTAGGCCTATACCAAAGCATGGCAGTTATCATGACTGTAAAAGAATATATGTTCATAACTGTAATTGTGAAATAATGACATTAAGTAGCAAATAGAATACTTCTATGCAGTAAATAGTGATAACATATCTTTTCTATCACCAGTCTTTTGATTTATAATATTCAATATTATAGAATTTAGACTTTAATTCATTTTGAAAGATGACTCAAATATATGTAGTTGTAACTTTTTCTTCTTTTTTTTAATTTTAGTTTTTGTTTTTTTTTATTTGCCAAGGCTGGGTTTGAACCCACCACCTCTGGCATATGGGGTTGGCGCCCTACCCTTTTGAGCCACAGGTGCCACCCGGAACTTTTTATTCTTTTATTCAACCACAGAAGATTTTTACAGAAGAAAGCCAAATCCTATGAGTTATTGGAAATATAAAATTCTCTTACCTCCATAAAAGATACATGTTTTTAGTGACCATTTGAAATTTTGTGTGGAGGAAATGAATTATATATTTATAATTTATAGAAGAGGAAATTATTTAAGTTACCTTTAATGAAATTAAATTATTTGAAAACATAGTAGGAGACAAATATTATAAAGATGGATATCAAAGAAAATCATGATTAAGTTATATTACTGTAAGCAAATACTGTTTGCTAATAGATTCAGGTAATGGTAACACAGTAGTGCAAGAATATGTTAAAATAATTTTATTTTTATTTATAAGACTAAAATAAAGGCTTCCGTTAGTAATAATTCAGTATGTGATACAAATTTATATTTTAATTGTTTTGAATAAATAAATGATTCAAAAAGTCCAGTGCTACATTTTCAAAATAAATATTTAACACAGGGGGAAATAAATTTTCTGTCATATTTTTACAGAATTGAAATTTTGTAAGTATCTTCTTTAGAGGTGGTTATTTCATCAGAAATCCTTCATTAACTTAGTGGTCAAGTATTTATCAAAGGAATTTAAGAGTGGGTCAGTGTATTGCTGCAGTGCTTTTTAATGAAATGACAATTATGTTACAAAGACAACTATCACATTTTCCTGTTGTTTTCTAAGTATTTGGTGGCTTTTAAAATAAGAGAAAACAATATACCTGATTTTCCTATTTTTCCTTAGCTTTGAAAGTTCTACTATACCTGTATTCAAATACAAACTGTTTGTAATGTGTGGTCATGTAAACTGTGTGGTCTTGTTAACTTTTCTAGCATAAACATTTAAATTTAAGTGAATTTAGGCTTTCTTAAATAAATTATCTCACTAGAGATTGCATAATAGTTTTGCAAAATCTGCAATCATAGGTAAGAAATGCATTAAGCTGAAATATAGTGTAATTAATTTGGGTGCGTGTGTGTGGTGTATAAAAAATGGTTCTGTTAGTTTATACAATTGCCAAATTTGTGTTCTAAGGTACAATTAATGTTTTGGATGGATGTTAATTCTTTTGATGATAAATAAAATTACATTCTCAAGGAAGATTGGAGATGCTACGATAAATAATTATGATTCAGTATTACTGACTTGTTTCTACCTTTTTATTCAAACTAACTTCCGACTTAAAAGTTGCAAAAAATAGAACATAACAGAGAATTCCCATACACACGTCCCATATAACCATCTCCTAATATTTACATGTTTCATAATCATTGGTGCAGTTATCAAAATGAAGACTTAACATTGGTACAGTACTATTGACTTAATTATTAACGTTATTTAAATTTCATTGATTTTCTTTCCATTAATGCCTGTTTTCTGTTACAGAACTCTATCCAAGGTCCTTCATTGCCTTTAGTTGTTGTTTTTCATAACCTCCTCCAATTTGGGGGCAGTTCCTGGGGACAAAATAAGAATCAGTATAAACTCATGATTTTTAATGGATACATACACAGACTGATCCAGAATTATAGATGTGTTTCTGCTAGTATATATACATAATTCCTGGCTGTGTCTCTCAGACAAAATAGAAGCAATGAGCACAAGAGCACACTTGTCCTAGTCTATTTTGTGTTACTACTTCAAAATATCTGAGACTGTGTAAAGAATGAAGATTTATTTTCTTACAGTTCTGGAGGCTAGAAAGTTCAATATAGAGGAGCCATGTCTTGTGAAGGCCTTCTTGTTGGCAGAGGCAGAAAAGCAAGGGAGCCTGTGTGAGAGGGAGCAAAGGAGGAGCCTGAAATTGTGTTTATAACAGACTGATTCTTGTGATGCCTAACAAAGTCCTGCAATAGTGATGTTCACCAATTCGCGAGGTAGAGACCTCATGAACTAATCATGTCTTTTCACTGCCCCCCTCCCAGCACTGTTGTATTGGGGATTGTTTCAAGCACATACAATTTAGAGAACACATTCAAACCACTGCAATTCTTAGGGCTCATCTCTTCATTACCAAACATCATTCTCCTCAGTAAAAGTAGCTGGAGTTCCTGAGAATATTGATTGATCTCAGTGCAAAGACCAGGAAAGTATGAGATGAGTCTGGAACATATTGTGGTGTTAGAAAGTAAAATATTGTTCAGAATATTATGGGGGATTGTTAGTATGACACAAGAATCAACATGAAGGCGTCCTTCATGGGCTGGGATGGAACAATCTGAGCAACAACATAAATTGTTTATAACATGGTAACAGTAGAAATTAACTCATAAAACAAAAATCCAGTTATACAAATTAATATAATAACAGTGGAATAATTGAATAAATAGGGATGAAGGGATAGCTCTTTCTTACTGAGGAATTATGATTAATAAATGTAGAAAGAGTAAAATACTGTCACCATTAGACAAACACCACAGTAATAATTGTGATCCCTTAGTGGGTGACAATATTAGTAAAAGTTTGAGGAGAACCAGGAAAATTGTGTGGTTTTGACATGTCTTTCAAAGATATTTAGTAACTGTGAAGGGAAAATATGCAACTTTACAGTGGGGAAAGTTGAAAGACACCACTTTAATCAAGGGATCAAGATAAACGTCATCGATAAAGACATTTAAGTGTCACATAGCTTTTCATACAAT
>NW_003852660.1:1029114-1031629 GCF_000181295.1 Otolemur garnettii | reverse complement strand
TTTTTTTTTTCTGAGACAGAGTTTCATTCTATTACCATGAGTTGAGTGCCTTGGCATCATAGCTCACTGCAACCTCAAACTTGAGCTCAAGCAATCCTCTTGCCTTAGTATTTTATTTTTAGTAGAGATGGATCTTGCTTTTCCTCAGGCCGGTCTTGAACTCATGAGCTAAAGCTGTCTGCCTGGCTCAACCTCTTTCCTTGATATCCTTGCCTGCATTTTCTAATCGTGAGATGACATTAGACACAGCCCTGTCAAGAGTGTCCTAAACAATAACTGGCCAGTACTCCTCAAAATTTCAAGGCGGTTAAAGATAAGAGAAGACTGAAGAATTTAAAAAAATTATTTTAAAACATTTTAGTCAGCTTAACTTGAGAGCATTTTAAATATTTTGAAATAGTATTTAGAAAAATACATATTGAGTCAAAGCAAAGAGCAAGGCAAACACAGGCAAGGCAATGCTTTGTTATACCCTACTGCCTTTAACCCACATTTCAAGCCCAACTCCAAGTATCTGACCATACCAGGCAATACTGCTAGTGTTTCTCTGAACATTAGGACAATGACCTCATGAAAGGTAGGCACGAGATCTCCCTTATCTATTATCCCCTGACATCTACAGAGTCTCCAATTTTAAACACTCTGATAAGAGAAAAGAAAAATTTAGCTAAGGAAGTCTTCAAGGTAAGGAAGACAGGAAAGAAATTGAGACAGGAAAAAGGTAGACTTTTTCCTCCCTCTAATCCTGAGCTCCTAACAGAGGCCCCAGGGAATCAGCTGTCATGTGGGAGGAGAAAGTTTCTTAAAAGTAATAAGGATTATAATTACCACAATGACTGCAAGAAAGAAAAAGAAAAAAAAAAAAAAAGAAGAAAAGAAAAGAAAAACCACAGGGTGGGGGAGCATGCTCAAATGAGCTATCTTTAGCTCCCTGGGAAGTTTCACACTCAAAAACTGTGACAGAGGACTATATTTTATAATCTGGCAAATCTAGTTCAGTCACCCTCCTCCTATATGTGGATAAAATAGAGCCAGTGAGGATGAGAGGCATTTTGATTTCTCTTTAGATACACACACACACACACACACACACCCCCCAAAGTTAATGTATTCAATTGCTACAAATAGTCACATGGGACATAGAACTTGAACTTTAGTCAATGTAACTTTATTAAATCTGAGCTTCTATTTCCATTATTGATGTGTTCTTTTCAGAGATTTCAGTCAGATTTGAAAGTATGGACAGGCTTCTTTTCCAAACCCCACAGCTCCTTCCCACTCTCGTGCCTACACCACTAGCAATCTTGTGGTTGTGGCGAGGTGGGACAATGTCCTTTATCAATGGGCACATATATGGAGTAGGCTTCCTGTAGTTGCATGTAATTCTCAGGGAGACAGTATAGCATCCAGTATTCAGCAGCTGACAACAGCTGATGTCATCTCCTGGCCAGCTTCCTCTCCTTAACACTCCAGCGCTTTCTTGTGAATGGCCTCTCTGGGACACACTCCCTCAGTCAGCTCTGACAGGCTGTCCAGGTACATCTTGCTAGTGCTCCTCCAGGCTCTCGAAGGTAACTTACGTGTGTGGATATTAGCTCATCAATGAACACATGAGAGACAGCCCTCTTGTCGTGTGTGTGTGTGCACGCTGCACAAGCATTTGTGTGGCAAGGGATGCTGTGGTAAGTCTGATCTGACTGCCATGACCAATTCTTTTTTTATTTTTTTTTTATATTTTGTGCCTCTACCTAGGCCACTATTGAGCTAACTTACGTCCTGTGAAGGAATGTGGAACTCTGCTACAATATCAAACTACGTGCAAAGGCCTTTTTCATATCCTTCCCTTCCTTTCCTCCACAGTTTATGAATTTCATTTTATCAAGAAACTATATAATAGTTTCCACTTGGTCTTCTAAAATATTCTGCCATGCACTAGTCTGCTCTAAACTCTTATGCATATTTTTCAGTCATAATATTAGTTTCCTAGGACTGCCATTAAAGAAAAAGAAAGAAAGAAATGAAAAAAAAAAAAAAACAATGTGTGATTTAAACAACAGAAATTTATTTTTCCACGGTTCTGGAGGCTAAAAGTCCTACATCAATTTTTGGTTTCTCCTGAGTCCTTTCTCCCTGCCTTACAGATGGTCACATTCTCACTGTGTTCTCACACGGTTTTTGCTCTTTTGTCCCCACATTCTCCATGTCCTTTTGTGCATCCAAATTTCCTCTTCATATCAGAATACCAGTCAGATTGGATGAGCCTTCTTAACAGCGGTCATTTTAAGTTAATTACCTCTTTTCAGGTCTTATTTCCGAACCCAGCTGCATTCTGAGGTACTGAAGTTTAGGGCTTCAACATATGAAATGTGTGGGGACACAGTCAGCCCCCTAACACCTGCGGCTTTGGGAGATTGCATGGGTTGTACTGGAACACATCTACAAATCATTACTGTTTCTAGCACACAAATGGTTCTGCTGGTTCTACACAAGCCTGCTTTTTTTTTTTTTTTTTTTT
>NW_003852660.1:1027561-1028935 GCF_000181295.1 Otolemur garnettii | reverse complement strand
TCTGTCTTTTCTCCATTTCTCTCATGGTAAACAAAACAAAGCAAAACAAAACATATACACACGACACCAGCAAAACTGCAATTCTAGAGATCTGAATGGAGATAGATAATAACAAGAAAGGAAATAACATGACTTTTAAACTTATTTTTCTTTTCTCTAGCTGATCAGTGCTGAAAATCTACAGAGAAAAAGCATTTTAGGTGTATCCAAAAATCTATTTGACTACCTGAGAAATGTTTTCCTAAGCACGTCCATTAAAGAATCAACTAGAACAGTATTCTATTAAACATATTTTGAGAAATCTGGTTACTGCTCTCGTCTGGCAGTCTGCTGCTGGAAAGCCTTTTATAGCTCAGCATTCATTATCAAATTAGATCTAAATATTTCTACTTTATTTCTTTAAGCCTCTCTATGCTCTAGTCCTAATTTATTTTTATAATCTTATCTCCTGTGATTCTCTTATATATAGCGTGCTCTCCAAATTACAGGATCTTAAATATACTCTGTGGTTACTGCCTTCTGCATCTTTTTTTTTTTTTCCAAAGCTGTTTCCTCTGCCTTGAATTCACTTTTTCTGCCTTCCTAGAAAATTATGTTAAATCAAAATGCTATCTCTTCATGAATGTTTTTAACTCCCCAATTCACTACGACTCCTCCCTTATATGAACTCACATAGAATTGTATTATATTCTCTTGTGACATATATTATGATCCTTTTATATATTTTTTCTACTTTACTAGGCTATAATTTCATTCAAGGTAAAGAACATGTCTTATTCATTTTTATACTGTCTATACCAGTGGTTCTCAACCTTCTTAATGCTGCAGTCCTTTAATTCAGTTCCTCATGTTGTGACCCCCAACCATAAAATTATTTTCGTTGGACTTCATAACTAATTTTGCTACTGATATGAATTGTTAGGTAAATATCTGATATTCAGGATGTATTCAGGCAACCCCTGTGAAAGGGTCGAGACTCGCAGGTTGAGAACTATACCATTTTCACCACATAGATGCTCAGTAAACATTAGTTAAATAAGTAAAGTAAAGGATGTCCTAAAGATGACTTATTGAGCCCATGGTCGTGACTGAAAGTATTTTATGAACCATATTTGTTAATCTGCTTTCCCTCATGAGACTACATTGAAATAATGACAGTTAAAAATAATGTAAGTTTTCATCAGTGTAAAAGAAGTGGAAAAGGTGAAAATTTCAATGATTTTCTGGGTGGTGGAAGGTGAATGAAAGAATGTTTTCTGGTGAAAATTTCAGCGCAGAATTTGCTTAAAGAGTGGTGTAGCAGATCAAATGCTAGCCCCCTAGCGAGGCTTTGGAGTGCAAGATTCTTAGAAAAAGAGGGTAAAAGATCAATTA
>NW_003852660.1:1026516-1027130 GCF_000181295.1 Otolemur garnettii | reverse complement strand
CAGCCAAGTGCAGGGGCAAGCACCTGTAATCCCAGCAACTTCTGGAGGATAAGGCAGCAGGGTGCCCATAGCCCGAGTCTGAGGTTGCAGTGTGAGCTATGACGCCATTGTACTCTGCTCAGGGCGTAGGGTGGGAATCTGTCTCAACAACAGCAACAAAACAAATAAACCATATGTAGACAAAGGAAACCATTTAATATCCCTATAACTCATACTCAGAAATACATAGTATGGTTTTCATTGTTTGCTGAAAATTAACATATGAGATGAAAGTGATACCAGAATTTCATCTTCAGTAAGTTCTTGGTGTCGGTGATTCAAAGAATGAATCCCCGGACCACAGATCAGTGGTACGACAAGGCTTATCTTACAGAAAAGAATATAAAAACACCAAAGTTCCTGGCAGAGAGGAAAAAAAAAAGCCCAAGTTCAGGGGAAAAATGCTCTCTCTCTCTGGGCTCTTTGTCCAGGGGTATATGTAGTTGCAGGGGTTCCTTGTAGTTACATGAGGCCAGGACTTGGTAACAAATGAATGTATTAATGAATGGACACAGTCCATTCATGGAATTTAGGCCTAGGAAACTTACATAAAATTGACCTAGGCATAGGAAATG
>NW_003852660.1:1024125-1025561 GCF_000181295.1 Otolemur garnettii | reverse complement strand
AGAATAGAGAAAATGGGAGGGTACAAAATCACAGGAGAAAGAGGAGAAATGAAAATTTTTAAGTTGTCTAGTCTCCTGAGGATGAATCATAATAAATGAAAAAGAACCACTCCTAGGGATATGTTACTGCCAAATTACAAAACCCTAATGGTGAAGGAAGGAGAGAAAATAGTCTCCATATTGCTAAGAGTTCTGAAACTTTAGACAAGACTACCAATTTAGCTTATTTTATGTATAAAGGGATTTATAAAGGAATGTGGACATCTCACAAAGTCATTGAAGAAGCAAGAAAATTAATCTGTGTTCTATGACCACACCCAGCAACTAACCAAAGAAGCTTTGGCTTCTAAACCTCCACAGTCCTACACTAGCTCTGCTGCTCCTCTGTGACAAAAATGGGTCCTCCCTGCTCTGCCTGTTTCCTCATTTAGGTCAATTCCAAAACAAACTCTGAACTTGTGTCTGAAGCCAGTCACCTGCCTGTACCACACACAGCAGAATCAATGATTCCTAAAAGTTATGATTGAAAAGGGGTTGGAATTAGAAAAGTTACACACAGTTCTCAACAAGAGATTTAAATAAAATTAAAGTAACACAAAGAATATATGTATCTGTTTCTTCTTACATTTGGGGGAAAAAGGCAATCGTGAACCCCAAGAAACCCAAAATTGATTATAAAACAAATTAAAGCATGTCATAATGATACTAGAGTTTCGTCTTCAATAGGTTCTTGGTCTCAGTGATTCAAAGAATGAATCCTTGGACCACAGATCAGTGGTAAGACAGGATTTATTTACAGAAAAGAATACAAAACACCACAGCTCCTGGCAGAGAGAACCTAGTAGGTCAGGGGAACAAGCTCTCTCATTCCCTCTCTCTGTCTCTCTCCGGGCTCTTTGTCCAGGGGTGTATATAGTCGCATGGGGTCCTCTATAGTTACATTTGTCCCCCAACTCAGTAGTTACCTTTAGCGGGACTCCTTAGCAAAGAATGGCTACAATCCCTTTCATTCCCAGGCCTAGGAAACTTACATGAACTTGACCAGGCCTGGGAAACTTACATGAAATTGACCTTGGCATAGGAAATATGGGGGTTCCCTGTTTCAGCCCCATGCGGGAGACCTAAGGTGCTGGTGACCTAAGACGCTGGTGTCTCCCAGCATCAGCAGTTGTCTGACCCCTCCGGCTACTGGAGCTTCCTATGGGGGCCCATCTGCCTACCCTCCAGCCCTGGTTCCTCTGCCAGCTGCCACCGCACCAACATCACCAGGGCTCAGGTGGCAGGTCTTCCTGCTCAGCTCAGTTGAGCTGGCTGGCCACCTGTCCTGTGTTGATAATACTGAGCTGTATGTGGTCAGTAAAGAGAAATATTTGAATATTCTTTATGGACTACCTCAGGGAATTGCAGAAAAGATTGTGTTATTGTACCATTTCATT
>NW_003852660.1:1021851-1023641 GCF_000181295.1 Otolemur garnettii | reverse complement strand
ATTGTGAAATGATTCTTTTCTTTTATGTCTCACATTAGGAGATAAATAAATAATACCTACAATGATATAGTAGGAAAATTTGCTACCATTGTTTAGAGATATCTTAAAACTCTTTGAATTAATCTCAGGATTTTTAATTATGTATTTTCTAATTTTTAGTGAAATGGTAACCTATGAATGGGATAAAATACTAAAAATTAATAATTAGAATATTGTTATGGCTTGGTCATTTATTCATTTTATAAATACTAATTATGTGCATACATACTGTGTAACACACTGTGTTAGGAATTTGGACAATACAATCACAAATATGTTGTGATCACAAATCAGACCAAAAGTTGGATGCAAGGCAGCACACAGTTTTAACATTGTTTGTAGATGTATTTGGGATGTTATTATACATTTTATGTAATAGATTAATTTTGTTAATAAAGATAGTTTTTAGTTATGGTAAGATTAGTTTGTGTACTTGAGAATAAATCAAAGGACAGTGAGGAAAAGCAGCAAATAACATCCTAGTTATAATTATTTTGAAGAGGACAGAAGAAAAGTAAAGCAAAGGATAACATGTAAATAGAAGCAATAGCAGCTTTTCAAACTCCTGTATCCCTAAGTATTAGTATTTATGCAATATAAGTCACCTAAAAAATTCACTAAAATGTTCTGTCTAAAAGTTCAGATATAGCAATGTATTTTAAAAATGCACAAGATCATGAAGCACTTGAACAGAAGCTAAGCATGTGGTATACAGTAGGCAAGCAGGCTGAGATCAGGGCGGAGGGAGTACGTTTTAAATACAGTTTTAGTAATGCAGATAGAACAGTTTAAAATCAGTGAGATCTGACTTACTTGATAATAGAATTCAACAGCTGAGAATGCAGCTCCATCATTACAAATGAATTTCCTTTGTCATCTGACAGTTTAAAAAGTGGATGAAAAGTCTTAATAGAATTTGAGGATATTTAAAAATTTGGTGATAATTAATGGGGATTAAATTAGCCCCTCAAAAAATTACATTGGCGTTACTAAAAGGGAAATTAATTTTAATGGCAGTGAGATTAAGCTACTTTTGTGCACAATCAATCTTTCAAATTTAACTCTTGAACTCTTTTTCATCTCTTCCTGAAATAGATCTCTTTCAAAATGGTGCTCATTGTTTATGTTCGCGTCTGTAATGCTGAAAAACTGTATAGCACTTCTCTATTCTCTCCACTTTCCACAGCAATTATTCTTATCCTGAGAATGGCAAACAGCTTTCCGGTTCCATCTGGTGGTAGAAAAAAAGATTATCATCCTTCATACTAGCTTTTAAATCTTAGGACTCAGGCTTCTATTTTGATGTCTGATGATGTAGAATGTTGGAGAAATTCTGCTATTCAAAAAAAGGAATGCGTAAACCTCTTGCTAGTAGACTGAGGCGTTTTAATCTTGTGTTTTACTAATTCTGTATAAAGTTCTCAAATACTTCTTTTAAGTTAAGGTAACCATAAGTTGGTTCTATCTACAGACTAGCAAGAACAAATGGCCATATAAAGTTTTCTGTTAGCTGTTTGTTTTGTAACTTCACCTGTTTTAGAATCTTCTGTGCACCTGGATATATCCCCCATCTCATAAATTATAATCATGTTTCCAACTATACGGGAGACAATCTGTCAGAATTATCTTTTTGACGTATGGTGGTTAAACTATAAATTCCTGGCTCGGCGCCTATAGCTCAACCGGCTAAGGCGCCAGCCACATACACCTAAGGTGGTGGGTTCGAATCCCCAGCCCGGACCCGCCAAACA